>NW_016917987.1:21754-48562 GCF_001483705.2 Eufriesea mexicana
GTGGACTCGGTATGTTAGGTTCAGTTAGTCTACGTTTGGTTAGGTTAGGGTAGGACATGTGCTATGGTATCATAGTCTTACTGCTGTACACTGCTATTTGCTGTCTTTCTGCGATCTACTCTGCTCCAGTATATTCCGTTTGTCTCTGAGGTATCCAGCAACAGTGGTATCGGGACGTCAGGTTAAGTTAGGTCACGTATCCTTATATTACGTTTGGACAGGTTAGGACAGGATGGAGTTGACTTTTGTGCTATAGACTGCTATTCGGTGGATTTCATCGCTCTACATTGCTCTACTGTAGCCCTCTCGGCTCAAGGGACGCCAGATATAGTGGTCCAGGCCCGTTGGGTTTAGTCTGGCTACGTTTGGTTTCGTTATGCTTGCTTGTGTTATGTCTGCATAGATTTGGTTTTCGTGTTACACACTGTTATTCGGTGAACTCCCTCGAAATGACGGGCTCCACTATACTCTGGTCGACTATGGAAACCCAGGAACAGTTGTCGCGGCGCTTCAGGCTCTGTCTGTTTACGTTTGGTTAGGTTGGGTTAGGGAAGGTTAGGTTATGATATTTCGGACTTCTGGACTGTACACTACAATTCCATGGATTTCTGCGCTCTACCGGGATCTACTATGTTCTGCTTGTCTCTGGGGAGGGCAGAAATTGCGGTCTCGGCACATTAGGTACAGTTATGTTACGTTAGGTTATGATACGTTTGGTCAAGGTAGGATAAGGTAGCTTCGACTTTTATGCTGCGTACTGCTATTCGGGGTGTCGCTGTGCACTACATTGCTCTACAATTATCTGCTCGCCGATGGGGAGGCCAGTAATAGTCGCATCGGCTCGTTGGGTTGAATTAGGCTAAATTCGGTTGGTTTATGTTAGACCAGGTTATGTTTGGATAGCTTCGACTTACGTGGTGTACAATGATTCTCGGTGGGTTATTATGTTGAGCTATGTTCAGTTTGTTTAGGCTTGGCTTGGTTACGTTTGGCTGGTGCAGCTTTGACTTTGTGCTATACACTGCTGCTATTCGGCAGATTTTAGCGCTCTACTGTACTCTAGTATATTCTGCGTGGCGATGGGGAGGCTAGCAATAGTCGTCTCGGCACGTTAAGTAGTTACCCTACGTTCGGTTATGTTACATATGGCTATGTTAGGGCAGGGTAAGTTTGACTATTGTGCTGTGCACTGAGTTTCTACGCATTTCTGCGCTCTACTCTCCTCTAATATGTTCTGCATGGCGATGGTCGGACCAGCAATTGTGGACTCGGTATGTTAGGTTCAGTTAGTCTACGTTTGGTTAGGTTAGGGTAGGACATGTGCTATGGTATCATAGTCTTACTGCTGTACACTGCTATTTGCTGTCTTTCTGCGATCTACTCTGCTCCAGTATATTCCGTTTGTCTCTGAGGTATCCAGCAACAGTGGTATCGGGACGTTAGGTTAAGTTAGGTCACGTATCCTTATATTACGTTTGGACAGGTTAGGACAGGATGGAGTTGACTTTTGTGCTATAGTCTGCTATTCGGTGGATTTCATCGCTCTACATTGCTCTACTGTAGCCCTCTCGGCTCTAGGGACGCCAGATATAGTGGTCCAGGCCCGTTGGGTTTAGTCTGGCTACGTTTGGTTTCGTTATGCTTGCTTGTGTTATGTCTGCATAGATTTGGTTTTCGTGTTACTCACTGTTATTCGGTGAACTCCCTCGAAATGACGGGCTCCACTATACTCTGGTCGACTATGGAAACCCAGGAACAGTTGTCGCGGCGCTTCAGGCTCTGTCTGTTTACGTTTGGTTAGGTTGGGTTAGGGAAGGTTAGGTTATGATATTTCGGACTTCTGGACTGTACACTACAATTCCATGGATTTCTGCGCTCTACCGGGATCTACTATGTTCTGCTTGTCTCTGGGGAGGGCAGAAATTGCGGTCTCGGCACATTAGGTACAGTTATGTTACGTTAGGTTATGATACGTTTGGTCAAGGTAGGATAAGGTAGCTTCGACTTTTATGCTGCGTACTGCTATTCGGGGTGTCGCTGTGCACTACATTGCTCTACAATTATCTGCTCGCCGATGGGGAGGCCAGTAATAGTCGCATCGGCTCGTTGGGTTGAATTAGGCTAAATTCGGTTGGTTTATGTTAGACCAGGTTATGTTTGGATAGCTTCGACTTACGTGGTGTACAATGATTCTCGGTGGGTTCCCGCGCTCTAGTGTGTTCTGGTATGAGCTTCTTGGTTCTGTGCAGGTCAGCAATGGCGGTCCCGGCACGTTAGGCTGAGATAGGTTTCCTACGGTCACGTTACGTTTGGCCAGGTTAGG
Organism: Eufriesea mexicana; assembly: GCF_001483705.2. NCBI lineage: Eukaryota > Metazoa > Arthropoda > Insecta > Hymenoptera > Apidae > Eufriesea > Eufriesea mexicana. Next base: position 24,078 of record NW_016917987.1, read on the forward strand.
AGGGGGTAGCTCAGACTTTTGTGCTATACACCGCCATTCGGCGCATTACTGCGCTTCACATTGCTCTAACATACTCTGCTTGCCTCTGGGTAGGCAAGCAATAGTAGTCTCGGCAACCTACGTTTAGTTAGTCTGCGTTCGGTTAGGTTAGGCTGGGGCATGCTAGGTTACAATATCTTCCACCCTTGTGCTACACGCAGAAATGTGGTGAGTTATGGCGCTCTACTGTGCTCCAGTCAATTCTTCTTGGCTCCGCGGAGCCAAGCAATAGTTGCCTCGGAGCGTTAGGTTAAGATATCTTACGTTTGCCTATATTACGTTTGGATAGGTTAGGATAGGATAAAGTCCACATTTGTGCTCTACACTGCTGTTCGGTGGACTCCTGCACTGCAATGTACTCTACCTGAACCTGCACGTCCCCGGAGGACCAGCAATAATGGTCGCGGAACGTTACCTTGCGTTTGGCCGCGATAGGTTAGGTTATCTTACTTTGGGTTGGGTTTGGATATTTTTGAATTTTCTGCAGTACACCGCGATCCGTTGGGTTTCTGCACACTACTCTCCTCTAATATGTTCTGCTTCGCTCTATGGAGGCCAGCAATAGTGGTGGCGGCACGTTAGGTTGAGCTTGGTTACGTTTGTCAGTGTTAGGCTACGTTGGGTTAGTCTGGGATAGCTGCGACTTTTGTGCTACGCACTGCAATTCTACGGACTCTTGCGCCCTTTTGTGCGCTGTCACACTCCGCTTTTCTCCGGGGACGCCAGGAGTAGCGGTCGCGGCACTTTCCATTGTGTTATGTTACGTACGGTTAGATGAGATTTGGTATTGTCAGGACGGGATAGCTTTGACTTCCACCTACGGACTGCTACTCGGTCAATTTTAGCGTCCTACATTGCTCTGCTATACTCCGCTTGGCTCTCTTGAAGCCAGCAATAGCGGCCGTGGCACACCAGGTTGTGTTACGTTACACCTGGATATGTTACGTTTCATCGGGTCAGGAGAGGTCTGCTTTGACCATTGTGCTAGACACTGCTGTTCGGTTGATTTCTGCCCTCTGCTACGTTGTAATATGCTCTGCTTGGCTCTGGCGATGCCGACTATAGAGGCCTCGGCACGTTAGGTTTTGTGAGATTACGTTTGCTTGTGTTAGGTTATGCTGGGATACGCTGGGATAGCTATGATTTTTGTGCTACGCACAGCAATCCTATGGACTCCTGCGCCCTATATTGCATTATCACTATCAGCTTTTCTCCGGCGACGCCAGGAACGGCGGTCGCGGCAAGTTAGGTTGAGATATGTTACGTTTGTTTAGTTAAGGTTTGGTTAGGTTACGATGGGATAGCTTTGTCTTTTGCTCTATACACTGCCATTCGGTCGATGTCAGCGCACTGCATTGCTCTACTAGCATCTGCTTGTCTCTGCGGAGGTCAGCAATAGCGGTCGTGGCACGTTTGGTTGCGCTATGTTACGTTCTGCTAGCTTAGGTTAGGTTTAGTTTGATAAGGATGGCTTTGACTTTTGTGCTATACACTGCTATTCGGTGTATTTCGGCGCCGTACATTGCTCCACTATACTCTGCTAGACTATCGGGTGGCGAGCAGTGGTTGCCGTGGCATGTTAGTTTGGGTTAGGTTACGTTCGGTTTGGTTAGGTTATGTTATGTTTGCTTAGGATACTTTTGACTTTCCTGCTTTGCACTATTATCCTGAGGATTCCTGTGATCTACTGTGCTGTACAACATTCTGCCTGGCTCTGTGGCGCCAAGCAGGATCTGCGGCGACACGTTACGTCGAGCAATGCTACTCTTGGATAGGTTAGGCTTGGTCATGTTATGTTACGATATCTTCGTCTCTTGTGCTACGCACTGCTATCCGGCCGATCACTACGCTCTACGTTGCTCTACTATAATCCGCGCGACTCTGGGGTGGTGAGCAATAGCGGCCGTGGCACGTTAGGATCTGTTACGTTATGGTCGGTTAGGTCAGGTGAGTATAGGATATCTTCGGCCATTGTGCCGTTCACTACCATGCGGTAGATATCTGCGCACTAATGCTCCATGGTACATTCAGATTGTCTCTGTTTAGTCCATAAATAGTGGTCTCGTCATATCCGGTTGGGTTATGTTCGTTTGTTCGTGCTAGGATATGCTACTTCGACCTTTATGCTGTACCCTGCTTTTCGGTGGATTTCTGCCCGCTAATGTGCTGTAATATGCTCCACTTGGCTCTACGAAGGCCGTGAATAGCGGTCGCGGCGTGATATTTTGTGTTAGACGACGTTTGGTTGGGCTAGGCAGTGATAGCTTTGTCTTTCGTGTTGTACACTGTTATGCGGTGGAAAACTGCGCTCAACTGTTCTCTACTATACTCTGCTCGAATCTGTGAGGCCAGCAGTATTGGCCGAGGCACGTAGCTTTGAGTTATGTTACGCCCGTTTATGTTACGATTTGTTAGGATAGAAAAGGATGGCATTAACTTATGCGCTATACAGAGCTATTAGGTGGATTTCTACAATCTGCATCGCTCTACCATACTCAGTTTGGCTGCTGGGAGGTCAGAAATGGATGTCTAGGCACGTTAGGGTGCGTTAAGTTACGATCGGTTGTGTTACGTTAGGTTAGTTTAGGATAGGATAACTTTGACTTGTGTGCTATGCACGGCTATTCGGTTGATTCCTGCGCTCCTCGTTGCTCCCCACTACTCTACTCGAATCTGCGGAGGCCTGCAATGGCGGTCGTGGCACAATAGCTTGAGTTAGTTAACGCTTGGATAGGTTAGGTTAGGTGAGGTTTGCTTAGGAGGTTTTTGACTTTTGTGCCATACGCTGCTACTCGGTGAATCTCTGCGCCCTACTGTGCCCCAATTCACTCAGCTTGGCTCAGGGGAGGACAGCAACTGTGGACTAGGCACGGTAGGTTGAACTATGTTGCGCTTGATTATGCTAAGTTTCGTTAGTTTAGGATAGAGTAACTTTGTCTTTTGTGCTATAAACTGCTACTCGGTGGTTTTCTGCCCTCCATAATGCTCTACGATACCCTGCTCGACACTCAGGAGGTCAGCAATGGTGGTGTACGCGCGTTATGCTGCGTTATGTTCGTCTGGCTTTGTTTCGTTTCGTAAGGATAGGATTGCAAAACTGTGACTTTTGCACTGTACACTGCTATTCGAAGGATTTCTACGCTCTACATAGCTCTGCTGTACTCTACTCGACTCTGGGGAGGACATTAACAGTGGGTCAGCACGTTTGCTTGTATTATGCTATGTTTGGCTAGGTTACGTTCGCATGGGTTAGGTGCGAATAAATTTGACCTTTCTGCTATACACTGTCATTCAAATGACCACTGCTCTCCATTCTCCTCTAATATGTTCTGCTTGGCGAACGGGAGGCCAGCAATAGAGGTCTCAGCTCGTTAGGTTTAGTTAATTTACGTTTGGTTAGGTAGGGTTAGATCTGGTTTGGTTAGGATAACCCTGACTTTTGTGCTCTTCGCTGGTATTCGCTGGATTTCTGCGCACTTCGTTGCACTGCTATGCTCTACTCATCTCTGGCGATGCGAGCAAAAGTGGCCTTGGCACGTTAGGTTGGGATAGGTTACGTATGGTTAGGCAAGATTAGGTTACGTTTGGTAAGGATGGCACCGTATGTTGCGTTATACACTTACATTCGGTGGATTTCTGCGCTCTACATTGCTCTACTATAGTCTTCTCGACTCTCGGGATGCGAGCAATTGAAGTCGTGGCACGATAGCTTTGGCCAGTTAACGCTTGGTTATGTTAGGTTAGGTGAGGTTTGGTTAGGTGTGGTATGGTTAGGTAGTCTTTGACTTTTATGATATACACTGCTACTCTGTGCATACCTGCGCTCTACGGAGCTGTAGTATATTCTGCTTGGCTACGTGGTGGCCAGCTGTAGTGGCCTCGGCACGTTAGTCTGAGAAATGCTACGTTCTGCTGTGTTACGTTTGGTGAGATTAGGATAGTGTAGATTAGGCTTTTGTGCTATACAGTGCTGTTCACGTGATTCCGCGCTCTACTGCGTTCTAGTATCATCTGCTTGGGTATGGCGAGGCCAGCAATAGTAGTCTCGGCGCGCTAGGTTGTGTTAAGTTACGTTTGGTTAGGTTAGGTTAGGTTAAGCTCAGGGGAGGCCGGAAGCAGTGGCCGCGGCAAGCTAAGTTGAGTTACGCAATGTTCGGTTTGGATAGTTTAAGTCATTTTTGGTCAAGTTCTCTTCGACTCATGTGCTATACACGACAATGCGGTGGATTTCCGCGCTCTGCAGTGCTCTAGTACATTGTGCTTGTCTCTGTGGCGGACAGAAATAGTGGTCCCGTCATGATAGGTTTACTTCAGCTGCGTTTGGTTACGTTATGCTTGGCTAGGTTGGGGTAGGCTACTATGACTTTTGCTCTGTACACTGCTTTTCGGTGGATCTCTGCCCTCCACTGTGCTCTAGTATGTTCTGCTTGGCTGTGGGGAGTCCAGCAATATTGGTCTCGTCACGATATGCTCAGGTACACTACATACGGTTATGTTATGCTATGCCAGGTTGAGTTAGGATACGTTCGGCTCTTGCGCTGTACGCTGTTGTTCGGTGAATTTCTGCATTCTGCATTGCCCTACTATACTCAGCTCGATTCTGGGTTGCCGAGCAATAGTGGCCGTGGTACGTTAGTTTGTGTTATGCTACGATTGGTTTGGTTAGATTTGGACAAGTTACGTTGGTATATCTTTGACTTTAGTGTTGTTCACTGCATTGCGGTTGATTTTTGCGCAATATTGTGCTCTAGTACAACCTGCTTGTCTCTGTGGTGGCCAGCAATATTGATGGCGTGCATTGCGTTGGGTTATGTTACGTTTGGCTGTGTCACGGTTGGTTACGTTGGTTTACGACTGCTTTGTCTTTTGTGCCATAGACAGCAATACGGCGGGTTTCTCAGCTCTAGTGTGCCGTAGTGTATTCACCTTGGCTCTGGGGATGCCGGCAATTGTGGTCTCACAGCGTTAGGTTTATTAATGTTACATATGTTTACGATACTTTTGGCTGAGTAAGGATATGGTAGCCATGACTTTTGTGCTATACACTGCTACTCGGTAGATTTCTGCTTTCTACTGTGCTCCAGTAAATTCTGCTTGCCTATGGGGAAGCCAGCAGCAGTGGTCTCGGCGCGTTAGGTTCTGATATATTACGTAAGTTTTTGTTAAGTTTGGTTAGGTTAGGATACGGTAGCCATGACTTCTGCGCTGTACACTGCTATTCTGTGGACTTCTCCATTCTACTGTGCTCTAATATCTACAGCTTGGCTCTGTGGAGGCCAGCAGTACTGGTCACGTCACATTAGGTTGAGTTAGGCTGAGTTCGATTATGTTACGTTTGGTGAGGTTAGGATAGGATATCTCAGACTTCTGCACAACACATAGCTTTGCGCGGATGTCTGCGCTCTACTGTGCTCTAATATATTCTGATTCGCCCCGGGGTGGCCAGCAGTATCTGTCTCGGCCGGTTAGGTTGAGTTTTGTTACGTTTGCTTAGGACGGCTTTGAGTTTTGTCCTTTACACTGCTTTTCGGTGGACAGCTACGCTCTACTGTGCTCCAACATGCTGTGCTTTGCTCCGGGGTGGACAGAAACATTGACCGCGACATGTTTGGCTGTGTTAGGTTACGTTTGGTTAGTCTATGTTAGCATGGGTAGGGTCCGTATAGCTTTGATTTTTCTGCTCTACACTGCGATTCTATGGATTTCTGCACCCTATTCTTCTCTAGTGTGTTCTGCTTGCCTCTGTGGAGGCCAGAAATATTTGTGGCGGCACGTTTGGTTGAGTTTTGTTACATTTGGTAGTGATATGATTGGTTTGGGTAAGATGTGATACTATGACCTTTGTGCTACATACCGCTTTTCGGTGGGCTTCTCCTCTCTACTGTGCACCATTGCGCTCTGATTTGCCCTGCAACGGCCAGAAATAGTGGTCGAGGCATGTTAGGTTGAGATTGGTTACGTTTGGTTAGTTTATGTCAGCAAGTTATGTAGAACTACGATACGATATGTTAGGTTAGGTTTGGGTAGGTTTGGCAGGAATAGCTTTGTCTTTTGTCCTGTAAACTGCTATTCTGACAATCTCAACGTCCTACGTTGCCCCCCTGTACTCTACTTGGCACTCATGAGGCCAGTAATAGTGTTCTCGGCACGTTAGTTTGAGTTAGGCTACGTTCGGTTACGTTATGTTAGTCTGGGTTAGGTATGGATAGCTCTGGCTCACGTGGCGAACAGTGTTTTGCGGTGGATTTCTGCGTTCCACTGTGCTCCTGTATATTCTGCTGGCTCTGGAGAGGTAAGTAATAATGACTTCGGCAAGTTGAGTTGTGGTACGGTACGTTTGGCTAGGTAAGGCTAGCACGGCTTATGCTTGCATAGCTTTGACTTTTCAGCTGTACACGGCGATAGTATGCATTTCCGCGCTCTAATCCCCTCTAATATGCTCTTCTGGCTTCTGAGGTGGCCAGTAATAGTGGTGACGGCACGTTAAGCAGAGTTCTGATGCGTTTGGCGATGTTGTGTTTGGCGATGTTGCGATTGGTTTGGTTAGGACAGGGCAGCCATGACTTTTACGCCACACACGGCTGTTCGGTGGATGTTGCCGCTCTGCTGTGCCCTAATATGCCATGCTTTGCTCTGGGGAGGCCAGAAATTGTGGCTGCGGCAAGTTAGGTTGCGTCAGCTTAAGTTGGACTATGCTACGCTGGCATGGGTTAGGCTTGGATAGCTTTCGCCTTCCTGCTATACACTGCCATTCTATTGACTTCGGCCCCCACTCTCCTTTAATATGTGCCGCTTGGTGATGGGGAGGCCGGCAATAGTGGTCTAGGCACGTTATGTTGTGTTCAGTTACGTTTTGCTTTGTTAAGTTTGGCTAGGTTAGAATAGGGTAACTTTGACTTTTGAGCTATGCACTGTCATTCGGTTGATTCCTGCGCTTCTCGTTGCTCTACTATAATTTACCTGGCTCTGGGGAGGCAAGCAATGGCTGCCGTGGCACGAAAGTTAGTGTTAGTTAACGTTTGGCTAGGTTAGGTTATGTTAGGTTCGGTTACGATAACTTTGACTTTTTCGCTGTACACCGATATTCGGCGGTTTCCTGTGCTCTCCGTTGCTCTAGTATATTCTGCTTGGCTCTGAGGCGGCCAGCAACTGTCGTCGCGGCGCGTTAGGTTCAGATACATTATGTATGCTTGTGTTAAGTTTAGTTAAGTTAGGATACGATAGCCTCAACTTTTGCGATGTACACTGCTATTCGGCGGATTTGTGCTTCCTAGTGTGAACTGATATGTTCTGCTGGGCTATGGCAATGCCAGCAATATTGGTCTCTTCGCATTACGTTGTGTTGCACTACGCTTTAATAGGTTAGGTTTGGTAGGGCTTAGGTCAGGGTGTGTTTGACTTTTTTGCTACACACTGCATTGCGGTGGGATTATGCGCTCTGCTGTGCTCTAGTATATTCTGATTGGATATGTGGGGGCCGTCAATGGTGGTCTCGGCGTGTTAGGTTGAGTAATGCTACGTTTGGTCATGTTACGTTTGGTGGGGTCAGGATGGGATAGCATAGACTTTTGTGCTATACACCGCTGTCCGAGGGTATCTTCGCTCTAGTGTGATCTAAATCCGGCTTGGCTCTGGGCAGGCCAGCAATGGTGGTCTAGGCACGCAATGTTCAGTCTTGTTACGTTCGGTTATATTTTGCTAGGCTAAGCTCGGTTAGGTTATCATAGACCTTCGTGCTATACACTGGTACTCGGTGGATCTCGGCGCACTAGTATGCTCTATTGCCGTTCCTTGTCTCTTTGGGGGCCAGCGATAGTGCTCTCGTCAAGTTAACTTGAGTTATGTTACGTTCGCGTATACTTCGTTTGGCTATATTAAGAGAGGCTACTTCGACCTTTGTGCAATTCACTGCTATTCGGTCGGTTTCTGCGCTCCAGTATGCTCTAATATGCTCTGATTGGCTCTGGAGGGGCCACCAATTTTGGTCTAGTTACGTTATGTTGAGTTACGCTACGTTGGGGTGTACTAGATAAGGTTAAGTTAGGCAAGGATATGTTTGCCTTTTCTGCTATACACTGCAATGCTGTGTATTTCTGCGCTCTGATTCGCTCTAGTAGATTCTGCTTGGATCTGGGGGCGTGCAATAGTGCTCTTGGCACGATAGATTGAGGTACGCTACGTTCGGATATGTTACGTCTGGCGAGGTTAGCATAGGACAGTTTAGACGTCTGTTCTATACACGGCTGTCCACCGATCTTTGCGTTCTTCTGCGTTCTAATAATAACTGCTTGGCTCTCGGTAGGGCAGCAATAGCAGTCTCGGCACGTTAGGTTGTGTTAGGCTATGTTTGGTTATGTAGGTTGGTATGGGTTTGGTTCGGGTATCTTTGAGGCTTCTGAGTCACACTGCGATCCTTATGATTTCTGAATTCTACTCTGCACTAATGCGTCCTGCTTGGCTCCTGGGCGGCCAGCAATAGTGGTCGCGGCACGTTAGGTTCAGTTAGGTTACGTTTGGTTATGTTACGTTTGGTTAGGTTAGGAGAGGATGGCTTTGACTTTAGTGGCATATTCCGCCATTAGGTGGATTCCTGCGAAATAAATTGCTCTAACGTTTTCAGCTGCGCTCTGTGAAGGCTAGCAGCAGTGGCCTCTGCACGTTATGAGGGACAGGTTGCGTTCTGCTAGGCTGGATTTGGCTGAGTTTGAATAGGATAGCTTCAACTTTTGGGCTGTACTGTGCCATTCGGTGGTCTTCTGAGATACGCTGTGCTCCATTATGTCCTGATTGGCTCTGGCGATGGCAGCCATATCGTTCTCGACACGTTAGGTTGTGTTGGGCTATATTCAATTATTTTCTGTTGGTTTGGGTTAGGTTTGGATAGCTTGGAATATTCTGATATACGCTGCGATAGTATAGACTTCAACGTTCTACTGTCCACTATTGCATTCTGCATGGCTCTGTTGAGGCCGGCAATAGTGGTCGCGGCGCGTCGGGTTGAGTTAGCTTGCGTTTGGTTATGTTACGTTTGCGTATATTCGGAGGCGATAGCCTTGACTTATGTGCTATAGTCCTCTATGAGTTGGGTACCTACTCCCTACACTGCTGTAATATTTTCAGTTTGGTTCTGGGAAGGACAGCAATAGTGGTCTCGGCACGTTGTGTTGTATACGTACGCTTAAGTTGGGTTAGGCTAAGTTTGGTTAGCATAGCTTTAACTTTTCTGCTGTACACAGCTGTACGTTAGTCTTCTGCGTTCCACTACGCTCCAGTAAGTGCTGCTTGTCTCTGGGGAGGGCAGCAATAGCGTTCTCGGCAGGTTAGGTTGAGTTAGGTTATGTTTGGTTATGTTCTGTTTGCTTGGGTTGGGTTTGGGTAGCTCTGACTTTCACGATATCCACTGCCATTGCATGGATTTCTACGTTCTGCTCTCCACTGATGTGTTCTGCTTGGCTCTGGGGAGGACAGCATTTGTGATCGCGGCACGATAGGCTGTGTTACGTTACGTTTGGTTTTGTAACGTTTGGCTAGGTTTGGAGAGGATAGCTCTGACTTTAGTGCTGTAGTCTGCTATTAGGTGGAATTCTGCGACCAACATTGCTCTAATACTTTCAGCTCCGCTCTGAGAAGGCTAGCAACAGTTGTCTTGGCACGTTATGTTTGGGACGGTTACGCTCGGATTGGTTGAGCTTGGCTAAGTTTGGATAGTATAGCTCCAACATTTGTGCTGTACTGCGTTATTCGGCGGATTTCTTGGACCTACTTTGCTCTAGCATGTCCAGCTTGACGCTGGGGAGGGCAGCAATAGCGTTCGTGGCACGTTAGGTTGTGTTCGGCTATGTTTGCCTATGTTCTGTTGACTTGGGTTAGGTTCGGATAACTTTGACTTTGTTGATGTACACTGCGATACTACGGATTTCAACGTTCTATTCTCCACTAATCTGTTCTGCTGTGCTCCGGGGAGGCCAGCAATAGTGATTGCGGCGCGTTAGGTTGAGTAAGCTAACTCTTGGTTATGTTACGATTGCGTAGATTCTGAGAGGACGTCTCTAACTTTAGTGCTATAGTCTTCTGTGATGTGGATTCCTGCTCCCTACACAGCTCTAATACTTTCAGCATGGCTCTGGTAAGGACAGTAATTGTGGTCTCGGCACGTTGCGTTGTATCCTGTTACGTCTGGTTAGGTTGGGTTAGGCTAGGTTTGGTTAGGGAGCTTTAGCTTATCTGCTGTACACATACATTTGGTGGACTTCTGCGCTCTACTATACTTCAGTATATCCTGCTTGTCCCAGGGAAGGGCGGCAACAGCGTTCTCGGCAATTTAGAGTGAGTTAGGCTCTGCTCGGTTATCCTCAGCTTGTTTGGGATAGGTTCGGGTAGCCTTGACTATACTGACATACATTGTGATTATACGGATATCTACTTTCTACTCTCCAATAATGTGTTCTGCTTGGCCCTGGGGCGGCCAGCATTTGTGATCGCGGCACGCTTGTTTGTGTTATGTTTCGCTTAGTTAAGTTACGGTTGGTTCGGTTTGGAGAGGATAGCTTTGACTTTTGTGCTATACGCTGCTGTTCGGTGGATTCCTACGCCCTGCTGTGCTGTGATGTGATCAGTGTGGCTCTGGCGATGATGACAAAAATAGACTCGGCTAGTTAGGTTCAGTTATGTTACGTTTGCTTAGGTAATGTTGGTCTGGGTTAGGCTTGGTCAGCTTCGCCTTTCGCATTACACACTGTTATTTTGTGGAATTCTGCGCTCTACTGTTCTCTACTATACTGTGCTCGAATCTTGGGAGCCAGCAATAGTGGTCACTGCACGTTATTTTGGGTTATGTTACATTTGGTTGTGTCACGATTTGATCGGGTAGAAAAGTATGGCTTTAACTTTTGTTGTGTGCTCTGATATTCGGTGGATTCCTGCACTCTACATTGTACCTATACACTCTGCTCGACGCCGGCGAGACCAGCAATATGTGTGTCGGCACGCTAGGTTGTGTTAGGTTATGCTTGTCTTGACTAGGTTAGGCTACGTTTGATTAGAGTATCTTCGACATTTGTGCTATACACTGCCATTCGGTCCACATCTGCGCTCTGCGTTGCTCTCATGGCATTTGCTTGTCTCTGGCATGGCCAGCAATAGCCGTCGCGGCACGTTGGTTCTAGTTAGGTTACGTTCGGTTAGGTTAGGATAGGTTACGTTTGGTCTGGATGGATATGACTTTCGTGCTATGCACTGCTTTTCGGCGGATTTCGGCGCTCTAATCTGCTCTACTATATTGTGCTTGTCTCTGTGTAGTCCAGCAACACTTGCCTCATCACGTTATGTTGAGTTACACTACTTTTGGGTAGTGTAGGCTAGGAACGATTAGTTTTGGTTATTTTCCACTTTTGTGATTTGCACTGCAATACGGTGGACTTCTGCGCTCTGCTGTGCTCTACTATATTCCGCTTGGATCTGGGGAGGCCAGAAATAGTGGTCGCAGGGCGTTAGCTTAAGTTATGTTACGTTCGTTCATGTCACGTTTAGATAGGATTGGAAACGATTGCCTTGACTTTTATACTATACATTGCTATTTGTTGGTTACCTGCTTTCTACTATGCTCAAACATGTTATGCTTGGCTCTGGGGAGGCCAGCAATATTGGTCTCACCACGTTAAGTTGGGTTAAACTACGTCTGGTCAGGTTAGTTAAGAACAGGTTAGGCCACGGTATGTTCGACTTTTGCGCAATACACAGCAATGTGTTGGATTTCAGCGCTCTGCTCTGCATTAGTATATTCTGCTTGGCTCTGGGGAGGCCAGCAATAGTGGTCTGGTCATGTTAGTCTGTTCTATGCCACGTTTGGTTATGTTACGACCGGTGACGTTAGGGTAGGATAGGTTAGGCTTCTGTGCTATAAACTGCTATCCTCCGACTCCTGCGCTTTACTGCGTTCTAATATCTTCTGCTTGATCTAGGAAGGACAACAATAGTGGTCTCGCCGCGTTAGGTTTAGTCAGGCTACGTTTGCATATGACACGTTTGGTCAAGTTAGGACAGAGCAGCTTAGAATTTTGTGCCATTCACTGCTCTTCGGTGTATTTCTGCACTCCACATTGCTCTACTATGCCCTACTCGACACTGGGGGCCAGTAGTAGTGTTTGCTGCACGTTATTTTTCGTTAGGTTATGTTTGTTAGGTTGGGTGAAGCTAAGTTTGGCTACGTTAGCTTCGTCCCTCGTGCTACACACTGTTATCCGGTGGATTCCTGTGACCTGCAGTGCTCTAGCATATTCTGCTTGGCTCAGGGAATGCCAGCAGCAGTGGTCGCTCCACATTATGTTGAGATGGGCTACGATTGATTAGGTTACGTTAGGTCGGTTATGGTTCGGATATCTTCGACTTTGTATCCATACACTGCATTGCTGTGTGTTTCTGCGCTCTACTGTTCTCTACTATACTGTGCTCGTATCTTGGAGGCCAGCAATAGTGGTCGCGGCAAGTTATTTTGGGTTATGTTACATTTAGTTTTGTCACGATTTGATCGGGTAGGAAGGTATGGCTTTAACTTTCGTTGTGTGCTCTGATATTCGGTGGATTCCTGCACTCTACAGAGCACCAATACACTCTGCTCGACACCGGCGAGACCGGCAATAGGTGTCCCGGCACGCTAGGTTGAGTTAGGTTATGCTTGTCTTGACTAGGTTAGGCTTGGTTTGATTAGAGTAGGTTTGACTTTTGTGCTATACACTACCATTCGGTCCATATCTGCGCTCTGCATTGCTCTCATGGCATTTGCTTGTCTCTGGCAAGGCCAGCAATAGCGGTCGCGGCACGTTTGTTTTAGTTAGGCTATGCTAGGATATGTTAGGTTAGGTTATGTTTGGTCAGGATGGCTTTGACTTTTGTGCTATGCAGTGCTATTCGGCGGATTTCTGCGCTCTAGTATATTGCGCTTGGCTATTTGCAGGCCAGCAGTGTTGCTATCGGCGCGTCAGTGTAAGATACGTTGCGTTTGGATATGTTACGACTAGTTAGGTTCGGATAGTGTAGCTTAGACTATTGTGCTGTACCCTTATCTTCGGTGGAATTCTGCGATCTATATTGCAATACTATACTCTGCTCGACCCTCGGGAGGGCGGCCATACTGGACGCGGCCCGTTAGTTTGTGCTATGCTACATTTTGTTTGTTTAGTTTTCGCTGTGTTAGGTTTGGATAGTTTGGAGTATTGTGCTACACACTGATGCTCTATGGAATCCTGTGCCCTTTTGTGCGCTATCACACTCTGCTTGTCTTCTGGATCGCCAGAAGTCGTGGCCGCGTTTCGTCGGATTGGGTTATGTTACGTTTGGTCAGGTAAGGTTTGGTTAGGTTAGGATGGGATAGCTTTGACCTTTGTCTTTGCACGGCTATGCGGTGGATTTCGACGCTCAGCTGTTATCTGATAACTTCAGCCTGAATATGGGAAGGACACTTATAGTGGTCTTGGCACGCTACGCTTAATTAGGCTGCGTTAGGTATTGTTGGGTTAGGTCAGGTTAGGTAAGGATATCTTTGACTCATGTGTTACAAACAGAAATGCCGCAGACGCGTGTGATCTAATGTGCGGTAGCGTATTCTGCTTGGCGCTGGGGGGGTCAGCAATAGCGGTGTAGGTCGGTTAGGTGGAGTTATGTTGCGTTCGATTATGCTATGTTTGGTTAGGTTTGGCCATGTGAGCTTTGACTTTTTTGCTGTAGACGGCTGTTCGGTAGATTTCTGCGCTCTACTGTGATCTAATATGCTCTGCTTTGCTCCGGGGAGGCCAGAAACTGTAGCCGCGACGCGTTAGGTACAGTTGGGTTACGCTCGGTTAGGTTGGGTTTGTTTGGGTTAGGATAAAATATCTTTGACTTTTGCTCTGTACACAGAAATGCGGTAGGTTTCTGCCCTGTGCTGTGCTCTAGTAGGTTCTGCTTGGCTGTGGGGAGGCCAGTAATAGTTGTCTAGCCATTTAGTTTGTGATACGCTACACTTGGTTATGTTATGTTGGCCATGGTTTGGTTTGGATAACTTCTACTTTTCTGATATACACTGCAATTCTGCGGATTTCTGCGCTCTACTCTCCTGTATTATGATCTGCTTCGCTCTTTGGAGGCCAGCTATACTTGTTGCGGTGCGTTAGGTTGAGTTACGTTACGTTTGGTCGGTTTGTGTTATTTTGGGTTTTGTTCGGATGGCTTAGACATTTGTGCTCAACTCTGCTATGCTCCGGACTTCTGGTCTCTACTTTGCCCTACCATACTCTGTTTGCCTCTGGGGACGCCAGCAATTGCGGCCGCGGCACGATAGGTTTTGTTATGCTTCGTTCGACTAGGGTAGGTTAGGCTAATTTCGGTCAAGTTTTCTTTGACATATGTGTTACACCCTGATCTTCGTTGGACTTCTACGCTCTACATTGCCCTACCATATTCTGCTCGAATCTGGGGTGTCCAGTAACAGTGGTCATGGTTAGATAGGTTTTGTTAGGCTGCGTTTTGTAATGTCACGTTTGGTATGTGTAGGAGAGTGTAGCTTCGACTTTTGTGCTGTACACTGCAGTACGTTGAACTTCTGCACCCTACTATGCTCCAATATGCACCGCTTAGCTCTGCGGCGGCCAGAAATTGTGACCGCGGCAGGGGAGGCTGAGCCAGCATACGTTTGGTTGGGTTAAGTTAACATGGGCTAGGTTTGGGTAGCTTTGGCATATGTGCTCAGCACTGATATTGTATTGACGTCTGTGCTCCACTGTGCTCTATCTTATTCTGTTTGTCTCTCGGAAAGCAAGCAGTAGTGTTCGCATTACGTTGGGTTTAGTTATTCTACGCTCGGTTAGGTTAGGTTAGGCCTGGTTAGGTCTGGGTATCTTAGACATTTGTGCTATATATTGCTATTTGGTACCTTTCTGCCCTCTACTGTGCTCTAATATACCCTGCTCGACGTTTGGGAGTCCAGAAATAGTGGCCATGGCACGACAGGTTGAGTTGGTTAGGTTAGGTTGCTTGACGTTTGGTTAGCATGGCTTTCCCCTTTGGGTTACACACTGCTATTCGGTGGATTTCCGCGCTCTACTGTGTTCTAATATGTTCTGCATGGCGCTTGGGAGGCCAGCAATATAGGTGTCGTGTAGTTACGTTTAGTAATTCTACCTTTCGTTAGGTCAGGTAGTGTCACGTTAGGTTAGTATATCTTTGACTTTCGTGCTATACACTGCGAATTGGTGGCTTTCTGAGCTCTGCTTTGCCCTGGTATATTCTGCTAGTCTCTGGGGAGGCCAGAAATGGTGGCCTCGGCACGTTAGGTTATGTTAGTTTGCGTTTGGTTATACTACGTTTGGAAAGGGTAGGATTCGATAGCTCTGACTTTCGCGCTATCCACTGCTACTTGGCCAATCTCTGCGCTCTACGTTGCTCTACTATAATCTGCTAGATTCTGGGGTTGCCAGTAACAGTGGTCTCGGCACGATAGCTTGGGGTATGTTACGTACGGCTAGGTTATGTTAGCTCTGGCTAGGTTTGAATAGCATCGCCTCTTCTGCTATACACTGCGGCTCTACGGATTTCTGCGCTCTATTCTCCAATGTTATGCTCTGCTTGGCTCTTTGGATATCAGCAATACTAGTCTCCTCACGTTTGGAGGTGACATGTTAGGTTTGGATACGACAAGTTTCGCTAGGTAAGTATGGCTTATCTTTGATTTTTGTGCTATAAACTGCAATTCGGAAAAGTTCTGCGCTTTAATGTGCTCTAATATGCTCCAATTTGATCTGTGGTGGCCAGTAATTGTGGTCTCGGCGCGTAAGGTTTATTTATGCTACGTACTTTTGGGTCAGGCTAGGATGATTTGGTTAGGGTTTCTCTGACTTTTGTGCTGTACACTGCTATTTGGTGCATTTCCGTGCTCTAGATTGCTCTACTATACTACGCTCGACACTGTGGAGCGAGCAGTGGTGGTCAATTCACGTTAGTTTGAGTTAGGTCACGTTTGGTTTGATTAGCTTAGGCTAAGTTTTGTGGGATAGCTTTTACTTTCGTATTATACACTATTATGTGGCGGATTCCTGTGTTCTACTGTGCTCCACTACATTGTGCTTGCTTTGGGGCGCCAGCAGCTGCGGTCGCGGCACGATGTGATGTGGTATACTACGTTCCGTTAGGTTAGTCTTGGTCAAGTTATGATAGGATATCTTCCACTTTTGCGCCATTCACTGCAATGGGGTGGCTTTCTGCTCTCTTCTGTGCCCTAATACAATCTGCTTCCCTCTGCGGAGGCCAGCAATAGTTGTCCAGTCAAGTTAGCTTGAGTCATATTACGTTCGGCTAGGTTAAGGATGGCTGCTTCGTCTTTTGTGACTTTCACTGCTATTCGGTGGATTTCTGTGTTCTATTGTGCTCTAATATGCTCTGATTGGCTCCGGAGAGGCCAGCAATACTGGTCTCGTAACTTTATGTTGAGTTAAACTACGTTCGGATAGGTTAAGCTAGGACAAGTTTGGTCAGGGTATGATTGATTTTTGTGCGGTACACAGCAATGCCAAGGATTCCTGCGTTCTGTTTTGCTCTTGTATATTCTGCTTGGCCTTGTGGAGCCCAGCAATATTGGTCTCGGCGCCTTAGGCTGAGTTAGGTTACGTTCGGGTAGTTTAGGTTAGATAAAGTTTGGTAGGGTAGCTTTTATTTTCGCGCTGTAAACTGTTGTTCAGTTGATTTCTGGGCTCGTCTGTGCTCCACTATATTTTGCTTGTCCCTGTGGAGGCCGGCAATAGTGGTCGCGGCACGCTATGTCGGGGTAGGCTACGTTTGGTTAGGTCCTGTACGCTTGGGTTGGGTTTTGATACATATGACTTCGTACCATACACTGCGATTCTGTTCATTTCTGCGCCCTGCTGTCCTCTAGTAAGTTCTGCTCGACCCTGCGGAGGGCAGCAGTAGTGGTCGCGGTACGTTAGTTTCAGCCATGTTACGTTTGGTTATGTTAAGATTGGGTATGTGAGGATAGGATGTGTTTGTCTTTTGTGCTATACTCTGCTATTAGGTGGGATTCTGCGCTCTAGTGTGCTCTACTATGCTCTGCTAGGCTCTGTGGAGCGCTGCAATGGCTGTCTCGGCACGTTATGTCTATTTTGTCTACGTTTGGTAGGGTTACGATATTCCTGGTTATGTTTGGGTAGCTACAACTTTTGTGTTATACACTGCGATTCCACCTATTTCTGCGTTCTACTGTTCAGTAATATGTTCGGCTCGACTCTAGCGAGGCCAGATATAGGGGTCGCGGTACGTTAGGTTTATTTTTGTTGCGTTTGGATAAGATAAGATTGCATATATTATGATAGGGGTGCTTTGACTTTTGTGCTATACACTGCTATTGCGTGTATTTCTGCGTCCTAGTGTGATCTGGTATGCTCTGATCGTCTCTGGGGAGCGCATCAATAGTAGTCTGGGCGCGTTGTGTTGAGTTGGGCTACGACTGGTTTGGTTAGGCTAAGTCAGGTAGGGTTTCCGTATCTTTGTCTTTCTTGCTATACACTTCAATGCGGTGGATTTCTGCGCTCTGCTGTGCTCTAGTATACTCTGCTCGGCTCTGCGGTGACCAGTAATAGTGGTATCGGTACGTTAGTTTGAGTTATGTTACGTTTGGCTGTATTACGGTTGGTTATATTGATATAGGTCTGCTTTGTCTTTTGTGCCATACACAACAATACGGCGGGCCTCTGAGCTCTAGTGTGCTCTAGTGTATTCTCCTTGGCTGTGGGGATGCCGGCAATTGTGGTCTCGCAGCGTTAGGTTTATTAATGTTACGTATGTTTATGATACGTTTGGCTGGGTAATGATACGGTAGCCATGACTTTTGTCCTATACACTGCTACTCGGCAGATTTCTGCTTTCCACTGTGCTCTAGTAAATTCTGCTTGCCTCTGGGGAAGCCAGTAGTAGTGGTCTCGGCGCGTTGGGTTCTGATATATTACGTACGTTCTTGTAACGTTTGGTTAGGTTAGGATTCGGTAGCCCTGACTTTGCGCTGTACGCTGCTATTCGGTGGGCTTCTGCTCTCTACAGTGCTCTAATATGATCAGATTGGCTCCGTGGAGGCCAGCTACTGTGGGTGTCACGTTAGGCTGTGGTAGACTACGCATGGGTATATTATGTTTGTCTATGATAGCATAGGATAGTTTTGACATTTGTGCTATACACTGCTATTCGCCGTATTTTGGTCCTCTACTGTGCTCTAGTGCATTATGCTTGGCTCTGGGGAGGCCAGCAGTGGTGCTCCTGGCCCGATATTCTGAGCTATGTAGCGTTCGGTTTTGCTACGTTTTTATAGGATAAAGTTGGATAGCTTTGACTTCCGTGCTATACACTAAAATTCGGTGGATTTCTACGCTCTACGCAGCTGTGCTATACTCTGCTGAACTCTGGGGTGGCCAGAAGTAGTGCACTCGGCCCGCAAGGCGGCGTTATGTTGCGTTTGCCTATGTTGTCTTTGGTTAGGTTAGGATAGGATAACTCTCACTTTGGCGCCACTCCCTGATTTTTGGTGGATTTCACTGCACCACTAAGCTCTGGTATGGTCTGCTTTGCTCTCGGGATGCAGGAAATTGTGGCCGAGGCACGTTAGTCCGTGCTGTGTTCCGTGTGTTTGATTTGTGCTAGCATGGGTTAGGTGGGTAGCTTTGAATTTTCTGCCATACGCTGCGATTCTATGGATTGCTGCGTCCTACTCTCCCCTAATATGTTGTGCATGGCCCTGGGGAGGATAGGAATGTATGTCTTGGTATGTTATCCTTTGTCAGGTTACGTTTGGTTGTGTTACGATTGGCTACGTTAGCAAAGGATAGCTCCAACTTTTGTGCTATACACTGCTGTTCGGTGCACTCCCGCGTTCCACTGTCCTCTAATATGTTGCGCTTGTCCTTAAGAGGCCAGCAACGTTGGTCGTGTCACGTTTGATTGATTCAAGTTACTTTTGGTTATGTTAGGTTTGGTTAAGTTTGGATAGGATGTCTTTGACCTTTATGGTATGAAATGCTATTCGGTGGACCTCTGCGCTCTACTGTGCAGTATCATACTCTGCTTGGCTCTGGAGAGGCCAGCAATCGTTGTCAGAGCACGTTAGGTTTTGTTATGTTACGTTTGGTTATGTTACGATAGGATGGGGTTGGGGCGATATCTTTGACTTTTGCTCTATACACTGTTCTTCGGTGGATACCAGCGATCTACAGAGCTCCAGTACGTTCTGCTTGGCACAGGGAAGGGCAGCAAACGTGGTCTCGGCAATTTATGTTTTGTTCGGCCACCTTATATTATTTTACATTCGTTTTGGTTATGTCTCAATATCTTTGACTTTCCTGCTGTACACCGCGCTTCCATGTATTTCTGCGCTCTACTCTCCTGTAGTATGTTCTGCATGACTCTGGGGAGACCAGCAATAGTGGTCGCGGGACGTTAGGTTGACTTAGAATACGTTTGGTTATGTCAGGTTACGTTGGGTTAGGTTGCTATAGCTTCGACTCTTGTGCTGCGCACTGCTATTGTATAGATTTCTGCGCACTACTGTGCGGTATCACATCCTGCCAGTTTCCGAGGACGCCAAGTATGGTATTCGCGGCACGCAAATTTGAGTTATGTTACGTTTGGTTATGCAAGGCTTGGCTAGGTTAGGATGGTATAGCTACCACTTTTGTGCTATGCACTGCTATTCGGGGGATTTCTGCGCTCTAGCGTGCTCTAGTATGTCCTGCTTGGCTCTGGGAAGGGCAGCAATAGCGGCCTCGGCACGTTACGTTGTGCTAGGCTGTGTTTGGCTATGTTTCGTTGGTATGGTTTATGTTTGGGTAGCTTTGACCTTTCAGATATACACTGCGATTGTACGGTTTTCTGCGTCCTACTTTCCACTAATGTGCTCTGCTTGGATCTGGGGAGGCCAGCAGTAGTGATCTCGTTATGTTAGGCTGTGTTTGGTTACGTTTGGGTATCTTCCGTTTGGCTAGGTTGGGATAGGCTACTCTGAATTTTCTGCTGCACATTGCCATTCTGTGGATCCCTTTGCTCTACTTGACACTAATGTGCTCTGCTTGGTTCTACGAAGTCCATAATGAGCGGTCGCTGCAGGCTCTATTTTGTTACACAACGTTTGGGTAGGTTAGGTCAGGACAAGTTAGGTCAGGGTATGTTCGACTTTTGTGCTATACCCTGCAGTGCGGTGCATGTCTGCTCTCTGCTGCGCTCTAGTATATTCTGCTTGTCTATAGAGAGGCCAGTAACATTAGTCTCGACACGTTAGGTCGAGCTATGCTACGTTCGGTGTGTTACGTTTGGTGATGTTAGGATAGTATAGTTCAGACTTTTGTGCCTTGCATTGTTATCGGCGGATTTCTGCGCTCTACTGTTTTCTCATATTTTCCGCTTGGCACTGTGGAGGCCAGCAATGTTTGTGTCGTCATGTTAGCTTGAGTTAGACTACGTTCCTATATGCCACGTTTGGCTAGGTTAGCAATGGCTACCTTGACTTTCGTGCAAAACACTCCTATTCCGCGGACTTCTGCCCACCAATGTGCTCTAATATGCTATGCTTGTCTCTGTTGTGGCCAGTAATAGTGGAATCGGCAGGTTAGGCTGAGATATATTACGTTTCGTTAGGTCTGGTTAGGAAGGTTCGGTCAGGATTCCTATGAGCTATGTGCTGTACACTGCTATTTGGAGGATTGCCGCGATCTACATTGCTCTACTATACTCAGCATGCCCCTGGGTGGGCGAGCAATGGTGGTCGTGGCACGTCATGTCAAGTCAGGTTACCTTAGCTTAGGGTAGGTTAGGTTAAGTTTGTTCAGGATATTTTTGACTTTCGTGCCATACACTGTTGCCAAGTGGATTTCTTTGATCTACTGTGCTCTGCTGCGTTATGCTTGACCCTTGGGAGGTCAGGAGAAGTGGACGCGGCACGCTGCGTTGGGCTATGTTACGTTCGGCTGTGTCAGGTTAGGTTAGATTGTCAGCGCCTTATGTGCGATACAATGCTATTCGGGGGATGTCTGTGCTCTACATTGCTCTACTATACTCTGCTCGACTGTGTGGGGGCAAGCAATAATGGCCGCGGAACTTTGGGCTTAGTTATGTTACGATCGGATAGGTTATGTTGGGCAATATTTGGTCAGGCTGCTTTGACTTTCGTGCGACAAACTGTCCTTCGGTGGACCCCTGTGGTCTACCCATATCTACTATATGCTGCCTTGCGCTTGGTATGCCAGGAGCATTGGTCGCGACACGTTATGTTGAGCAAAGCTACGTTTTGGCAGGTTCTGTTAGGCCATATTGGGCCAGGATAGCTACGGATTTTGTGCTATTCAATGCAATGTGGCGGTTTTCTGCGCACTGCTCTTCCCGAGTACATTCTGCTTGGCTCTGAGCAGGCCAGCAATATTGTCCTCGGCACGATAATATGAGTTATGTTACTTTGGGTTTTGTTACGTTTGGATAGGTTAGGACACGACTGCCATGACTTTCGTGCTACACATTTCATGCGTTGCATTCCTGCTTCCTACTGTGCTCTAATATGTTCTGCTTGGATCTGGGGCTCCAGCAATATTGGTATCGTCGCGTTATGTTGAGTTACACTACGTACGGGTAGGCTAGGTTAGGACATATTAGGTTAGGCTGTCTTCCGCTTTTGTGCTATGCACTGCAATGCGGTGGTTTTCTGCGCTCTACTGAGATATAGTGTATTCTGCTTGGCTCTGGGGATGCCAGAAATAGTGGCCGCGGGACATTATGGTGAGTTATGTCACATTTGCTTGTTAGGTTAGGTTACGTTTGGCTACGTTACTATAGGACAGCTTTTACTTTTGTGCTATACACTGTAAGGCCGCGGACTTATGCGCTCTACTGTGCCTTAGTATATTCTGCTTCGCTCTGTGGAGACCAGCAACAGTTGTCTCGGCACATTAGGTTTAGTTGTGTTACGTTTGGTTTGGTTATGTTAGGCTAATCTCGATCAGCCTATCCTCGACCTTTGTGCTATAGACCGCTTTTCAGGGGTTTTCGGCCTTCGTCTGTGCTCTACAATATTCTGCTTGGCCCGGGGTTTGTCAGCAATACTGGTCGCAGCACGTTATGCTGAGTTATGCTACGTTATGTTCGGATACGTTGACTTTGGTTAGGCTTGGGTATCCATGACTTTCCTGCTGTACACTGCAATTCCATTGATTTCTGCGCCCCACTCTCCACGAATATGATCTGCTTGGCTCTGGGGAGGCTAGCATTATTGGTGGCGGCACGTTTGGTTGTGTTTGGTTACGCTCTGTGGTGTTACGATTTGTTAGGTTAGGATTGGGCACCTTTGGCTTTTGTGCCACATACTACTTTTCGGTGGATTCCTCCGCTCTGCTTCGTTATAATACGTTCTGCTTTGCTCTGGGGAGGCCAGAAATATTGGCCGCGGCATGTTCGGTTGAGTCGGGTTATGTTTGGTTATTTTATGGTATCATGCGTAAGGTTTGGATAGCTATGATTCTTCTGCTACACACTGCCATTCTATGGATTTCGCTACCTGCTCTCCTCTAATATGCTCTGCATGTCCCTCGGGTGGCCAGTAATTGTGTTCATACCACGTTAGGTTGCGTCATGTTACGTTTGGCTTGGTTAGGCTATGGTAGCTTTGACTTTTGCGCTGTGCGCTGCTCTTCGATGAATTTATGCGCTCTACTGTGATCTAATGTGCCCTGCCTTGCTCAAGGAGTTCCAGAAAGTGTGGCCGCGGCGCATTGTCTTCAGATATGTTACGTTTGGTTAGGTTAGGTTTGTTTAGGTTAGGTTGGGATACCTTTGGCTTTCGTGCTGTACACTGCTTTTCGGTCGATATTTTTACAACGCGTTGCTCTACTAGCATCCGCTTTCCTTCGGGGAGGACAGCAACAGTATTCGTGGCACGTTTGGTTTGGCTAGGTTTCGTTAGCTAGGCTAGGTTTCGTTAGCTAGGCTAGGTTCTGTTATGTTTGGTTAGGATAGCTTTGACTCTTGTGCTACACACTGCTATTAGGCAGATTTCTGCGCCCTGCGGTGCCCTAGTATCGTCTGCTTGGTTATGTGGATGCCAGCAGTATTAGTCTCGGCACGTTTGTCCCTGTCATTTCGCGTTCGATTATGCTACGTTTGGTTATGTTAGGAGAGGGTAGCTTCCCTTTTGTGCTGTACACTGACATTCGGTGGATCTCTGCGACCATCATTGCACTACTATACCCCGCTCGACTATGAGTAGACTAGCAGCAGCGGTCATGACACTGTTGGTTGAGATAGCTTTCGGTTGATTAGGTTAGGTTAGGCAACGCTTGGTTAGGATGGCTTTGACTTTTGCATTATGCACGCATATTCGTTGGATTTCTGCGATCTACTGTGCTCTTGTACATTCTGCTTGGCACCGTGGAGCCCAGCAATTGTGGTCTCAGCACGTTTGGTTAAGTTATGCTTCTTTCGGTTATATTACGTTTGGATGGGTTAGGGTAGGATAGCATTGACTTTTGTGCCATACACTGCTATTCGATTGACTTCTGGGCTCTACGTTGCCCTACTATACACGGCTCGATCCTGAGGAGGCCAGTGATAGTGGTCTCGGCCCGTTAGTTTGTGTCACGCTACGCTTTGTTACGCTATGTTCCCTTGGGTTAGGTCTGTATGGATTTGACTTTCGTGTTATACACATTTATTCGTCGGATTTCTGCGCTCTACTGTGCTGTAGTACGTTCTGCTTGGCTGTGTGGAAGTCTGTAATCGTGGTCTCTGCAAATTTTGTTGAAATATGTTAAGATTGGTTAGATTACGTTATCTTAGGTAAGGTTTGTGTAGCTTCGTCTTTTCTGCTGTACACTGCGATTCTATCTATCTCTGGGCACGACACTCATCAGCTGTGCTCTGTTTGGCTCCGTGGAGGCCAGCAATACTAGTCACGGCACGTTAGGTGGAGTTAAATTACGATTGGCTAGGTTAGCTTAGGTTGGGTTAGGTCAGGATAACTTTAACATATATGCTCAACGCAGATATTCTGAGTGCCGCTCTGCTCTACTGAGCTCTATCATATTCTGCTTGCCTCTGGGGAAGTGAGCAATAGTGATGGCGGCACGTCAGGCTTAGTTATTCTGCGTTTGGTTAGGCCAGGCTAGGCCAGGTTAATATGCAGCCTTGTGCTACACATTGCGATTTGGTGGCGTTCTGCGCTGTACTGTGCTCTACCCTACCCTGCACGAATCTCTGGTGGTCAGCAATAGTGGTCATGGCACGATAGGTTTTGTAAGACTACGTTTGGTAATGTTACGATTGGTTAGGGTAGAATACGGTAGCATTGACTTTTGTGCTATACGCCGCTATTAGTTGGAATTCAGCGCTTTGCTGTACTTTAGTATATTCTGCTTGGGAATGGGGATGCCAGCATTATTGGTCTCGGCACCTTAGTCCGA
>NW_016917988.1:0-730 GCF_001483705.2 Eufriesea mexicana
AACCTACACAAACAAACATGTCCTAACCATGTGTAACCCAACGCCACCTAACATGCCTAGTCCACTATTAATGGCCAGCCCAGGTCCGAGCAGAGTACAGTAGAGCAATGTGGAGCGTATCAATCCACCGATCAGCAGAGTATTGCGCAAAAGTCGAGGCCATCCTGACCAAGCGTTGCCAAACCAAACGTAACCAAACGTAACATAAACCAAATGTAACATAACTCAATATAATGTGCCGAGAGCACTGTTCATGGCGCCCACAGAGACAAGCAGAGTATGATAGCGCACAGAAGAGCGCGGAACTCCAGGGAATAACAGTGCGTAGCACAAAGGCGGAAGCTATCCTAAGCAAACACTGGGTAACCTAACCTATCCAAACGTAAAGTAACTCGAACTAACGTACCGCGACCGCTACTGCTGTCCGCCACGGGGCCAAGCAGAGTATACTAGAGCACAGTGGATTACAGGATTCTGCGGCGTTGCAGTATAAAGCACATAGTCAACGATATCCCAACCTGTCCTGACCCAACATAACCAAACCAAACGAAGCACACCTCTGCATAATGTGCAGAGAACACTATTGCTGTCTTTGCCAGAGCCAAGCTAAAAACGTCATATCACTATGGAACGCAGGAGTACACCGAATTGCAGTGTATAGCACCAAAACCGTAGCTATCCTCTGCAAACCTAACCAATCGAGCATACACACATGTAACATAACAAAACC
>NW_016917989.1:0-814 GCF_001483705.2 Eufriesea mexicana
GAGCTGCGCTATTTCGCCCGACCACCAGTACACTGCCTCCCTCGACGGTGGCGCTCTTATCCGTGGCATGGCGACGTCGCACGCGCGCGTCATCGCCGCCCGTAGCTGCTCGGTCCCTTCTCCCGCGTCGATGATCTCGCGCCAGGTGCCACCCACCGTCCAGGCGACGACATTAACGACCGCGCAAAACAAATCGCGGTCGAGGCGCACGAGCGCCCATCACGGTGCGGTGGTACGCTTCCCAACGCGAAGGGGTCGCCGTCTGCCTACATGAGTGACGGCTAACATCATGGTGATGTGCAAGTGGTCGTTGAGCGTCACCTTCTCCACCGCCACCCTCTAGTCGGTGACCTACCGCAACAATGGCCGGCGATGCAAACGACAAGTCCACGATGGACGTGCCGTTCCACCGCACGCACGTGCTTACGGATCCCCGGTTGAGCAACCGGAGCCCCAGTCCCGCGGCCTAGTCAAGAAGGGCCTTACACCTCACGTTTGTTCGCTGGGAAACCCAAGCCACGGAGTGGGCGTTGAAGTCCTCCAGGACCAGAACCGGACGGGTCAGGTGTCTCCGCGGTAACAGCCAACCCAACGCCCAGCTCGATGAGCATCTGCAGGAGCAAATCTTGAGACGCCCGCGAGTGGTTCAGGTTGGCCTAGAGCACCATGGATGGCGAGAAATTTAGGACGTGTCCATGGCCTCCCTCTGGCCCCCTCCCCCTCTGTTTGGCCGGCTGTGGGCCCGGTGCTCCGCCGGTCGGCGGGCCCTTCGCGGTCGCGGGTTTCGATTTGGCGCTCGCGGACGCCGAAGCGG
>NW_016917989.1:3958-7200 GCF_001483705.2 Eufriesea mexicana
TATAATCAGTAAACAAAATTCTTTAAAATAAGTAGCAATAAAGGAACCGGTTCTTTAAAGTAAATTTCAAAGAAAATACTTGAAATAGTAGGGAGTTATTGGCAACGAAATTGAAAAATAATTCGGAGTGCAAAGGGTTAATAATTTGTTACAAACGATAAGTATTATAATTTATGTATAATAGTATATGTGTAATTATTACTCAAAATGTTCGAATTGATGCAGATAATACTATTAGCTTTTCATTAATTACAATCTTCTCTGCAATTAATTTACAAATTATATGCACACATTATACAAACAATATCCTTATGAATGTATGAATGTATCCTATATCCGTACGTCATGGTAATAACCTTCCATACATAATTGTATAAAATTTTTACATGCCATGGGAATTTCTTTTGCCCATAATTCTAATTCAATATCACCAACAGTTGTTTTCATTGTAACCTTGTTATAACAAATATATTAATTTTATTAATGTAAAATATTTTTAAAATCAATGTTATTAAAATTTATTATTTATTATTGTAATCCAAACTAGAAATTACTTAATATATTAATACAAAAATTTAGAAAGTAAATGTTGTATATTAGTTAGATTTTTAAAAAAAGATATGCAATCCATTGAAATATTATTAACCAATACTTATGTAGGATATTTTTTGACTTCCCCAGGTATAGAGACCCTACATCTTTGGGGGCTCGAGCCGAGATTGAAAACCGTGGCCGTCGGAAATGAGTATACCTGTGTGGTGACATAAGCGACGAGTGTTTTGCAAATTGGTAGGAGCAGTTGGTATGAGCAACACCAACTACAACTAATGGAGAGCACCGGAATTAAGAGGAAAACTGCGTGTGTTGGGTTTGGACGTCACGAGAAGAAGGGCCGAGCTGGTCCTGAGACTACAACAGGCGGAAGACGCGAGAACGGGAAATTCTAACGCAAAAGAAATGCAGCGCGAGAGAGGCCCTGCCTTCGGGGCGCCAAGGCAGGAGGGTTCGGGAGGAGGAAGACAGATAGGAAACATCACTGATTCGGAGTTTATACGACAATTGGCGAATCTGTTTCGCACGATCGCCCCGATGCGAGTGGTGACAACCGAGATAGCAGAAGAGGGGCCCAGGCAAACCAACATAGAATGGATCGCCCATATGTTGGGCGACTTTGACGGAACGGACGGAACGTGCGAGCGCTTCGAGAATCAGCTTCGCTGGTTGAGAAGAGAATATAACCTAGCGGAACAAGAAGCAAAGTCCCTCGTCTGCCAAAAACTGAAGGGCCCCGCAGCCGTATGGTTTCACTCGCGGTCGGAGCTCCTCGAGTTGCAAACCGACGACTTAATGAAAGAAATCCGTTGTATGTTTGAGCATAAAGAAGGAAAAGCAGATAGAAGAACGCGTTTTGAAGAACGAACGTGGCAGAAAGACGAGACCTTCAGAGAATATTTCTACCAAAAGGTAATATTGGCTAACCGCGTACCAATAGATGAGGATGAAATAGTGGAAAATCTCATCCGCGGA
This sequence comes from Eufriesea mexicana, assembly GCF_001483705.2. NCBI lineage: Eukaryota > Metazoa > Arthropoda > Insecta > Hymenoptera > Apidae > Eufriesea > Eufriesea mexicana. Next base: position 5,486 of record NW_016917989.1, read on the forward strand.
ATCCCGGATCCTCATCTACGCGACTGCGCACGGATACAACAGTTTAAGTCAAAAACATCGTTTCTGGATGCGCTCGAATCGGTGAAATGGCGGTGCAGGCGGTACACACCCTCGGAGATACCGCGCGAAGCCAGAGGACCCCGAGCTAGCCAAGCAGAACACGAAGGCAAGTACGAAGGCGAGTACGAAGGCGAGCACGAAGGCAAGTACGAAAGCGAGTACGCAGGCGAGTACGAAGACGAGGACGAAGCAGCGGACAAAGCCGAGGACGAAGCCGAAGACGAAGCAACGGTCAAAGCCGAGGACGAGGCCGAGAACGAGAGAGATCAGTTAGGCTCGAGAGATTCGGGCACCGGACCAAACGAGGATGAGGAGCGACCCGCGCACAGGACGGACCTTATGGGCATCAGCGGGGCGTCGATCGTGATCCAAGGTAAAACCGAGAGCGAATACAGCGAGTCGCGAGCCGGTAACGTTGCAGACAGCCGGGAGTGCATGTACAATCAGAGGGAACCCAGCATCCCGCCCAGCATTGACCATCTTCCGTCAAGCGCAACCGCGTCGTCTACGGGCAGCGAAGTGACCGCGAAGTCCAGGATCTGGACGTTGGCTGACATGGCGAGGAAAGACGAGGAACAACGGAGTCCTACGCCGGTCTTGCATCTCCTTATCGCAGGAAGCTGTTACGGCACGAATCTAGACGGGAAGACGACGAGTACGCCGAGGGCCTGGCTGAACGACCACGAGTAGAACTCGTACCCGACGAAAGGCGAGAGGATCATGTTGGCCATCATCAGAGAGATGGCTCTGACCCAGGTGTCCACGCGGTTCGCGAACGCGCGGTGATGCCTGAAGAATGAGAAGATGACGTGGAATCCGAGGAACAGAAGAAGGATATCAACGCGATGCAAAGGTGGAACGTGGGATCACACGGGTTTCCAGGAGCAGCACGAGGACGTAATCACTACGGGCCAGAGAAGTCGGTGGCCCTGAAAGAAGGGACGCGAACGTGCCAAGCAGCCGGGTCCTGGAAGACATCAGCCCTGGCTCTTGGGGCGAACACGAGCTTGTTTAACGCACTGACAACCTGCGGCCGGAGCAGCAAGGGGAGCAGCAGGTGCAGGAACAGAGGGAGAATTGCAAGGGCAAAGATGAGGATGAAACGGACAAGGCAAGAGATCGAAAGACTTATCTGCACCCGGAGAAGATGCCGGTACAGCACCGGTGAAGACCGTAACAAGGTTTTTGATCGTGGTCGTCTCCGTACGAGTCCCGCCGTCGCCGGCGATGTCGCTAGACCCCCCCGGACAATGAATCTAAGTTATGTTTTTAATAAAATCGTTTTGTTCGTAGAGTGTGGATGAATAAATGTGCGATATATGAGGGCAGATATGATTTTTTAGGGGTGGGGGGCCGAATGTAGGATATTTCTTGACTTCCCCAGGTATAGAGACCCTACACTTATTACTATACCCCTACAATTAGTGGCTAGCTCTTGCATATAAATATTACTCATGTTTGTAAGTCTCCTGTAATAGAAAAACATCCTTAATCAATAATGTTTCGTGTTAAATCTTTAATCATTTACAAATCAGTCAACCAAATGGTTCTTTTTTCTAATAATCAACAGCAGAAAAGACTTACCTTTTACTTCGTTTTAACGTTGTTTTTATTGGCCCGATCAATTCCATGTGCCACAACCCATTATTCCTGCT
>NW_016917989.1:7352-14116 GCF_001483705.2 Eufriesea mexicana
CAGCAGGAAAGACTTACCTTTTACCTCCTTTTAACGTTGTCTTTATTGGCCCTATCAATTCCATGTACCACAACCCATTATTCCTGCAGCTTTTATAGTTTCCAAGTTCCTATAGATATTTCTACACGTTTTAGTTATAATGTAATATTTACTCTCTATATACTCTCTATATTCAATTGCGGTCGATGCAGCACATCTTTCTCCCTCGATACATATGCTGCCTCTTTTTTGTTTCTTGACATAATATACATTTCTTCTTCTCACTGCTATCATTCCCACCTCTCTCCTTTCTTCATATACCTTGGCTCCACCATTCTGAAATTTAACACATTGGCAAAGATCATTCACTTCGATCACAGAGATTAATATTTATTTAGATAAGGGGTACAACATACCTTTCAATCTAACTGTATTCTCTATATTCTGTCCTCATAAGAGGACATCACCTAAATTAATTTTATTTCATTTTGTCTGCCTAAATCATCTCCCTTTTCTGAATTTTTATTTAATCATCAAATATTTCTATTCTGTATGTCATATGGTTAGCCAACCTAAAATTCAATAGCATATCATACCATACATATTTGTATTACCGCTACAACTTTTTCTCACAACAAGATATAATTCCTGGCATCTAATAGTTCTACATTGGTTATACTCCATAAGTCCAAGATTTTTGGACCGTTGCACGTGTCTATTTATTTCAACAGAATATTGTCTTGAACCGACTCTACGTTGTTATACCGAAAAAAGGAAATCCAAAAAAAAATTTCTATAATAAATTCCTGAACTGGAATTATTAATTATTCCACTATACTAATGGGAAGACGAACCATTAGTATCTTCGGCAATGGTTCAAACACTCTATACAATAATCACCAATAATGAATTAAATAACAAGGAATTCATATCCAGAATTACATTAGAAAGCTCGCTAAGGCTGTGCCTTTACGATATAATTATAAAAGTTTATGAACTAATTGCAGACGTACATGAAGTCACAGATGAAGGCTAATGATGATTACGATTGTTACATGCTTAGGTACATTTTATTCACTTTGAAAGTTTCACAAATACACGTGTATTGTTAACGACATAGTAAACAATGACATATAGACATTAGAATCTGAGTAGATGTTCGTATCACGGACCGTTGCGAGAAAAAGATGTTTCATAATACATATTAATTAATAATTATCATTTTAATGACAATATATATATATGTGGCGGCCGGCGCACAAGCGCGCCAACATACAATGTTGCGCGACGACTCCCTTTGGCGGTCCGGCGGCACGCGGTGCCCGAGCCACCAAACATACATTGTATCGGCGGAGACAATGTCTCCAGCCAAAATCGTCGCTGACGATACGTCGCGTTTTCGGCATGAGTTTCGAAGAGCCAGTCGAGCTCGAGCTCTCGCCAGCGACGCAACCTACACAGGATTTAATAAAGCTTCATCCCGCACCCACATATATATGTAACAATATTTATCGACATATACACACTACCGCAAATAATACAATTCAAATATACGAGTTATCCTAATAATTTTAGATATTGGTTTATCTTGCATCTATCTCTCTTACCGTGCATTTCCTCGGCTTTCTCTCATGCTAAACCTCTGTTGCGGCCCTAGGACCGCAATGTCACAAGTCAAGTGGAGGCCCGTTTTATGCCTCTATTGCAAGGGTCCCTTCATTTGCACCTGCTCAGCGTCACCTAAACCACCGCTAGGATAAACCGTGACAAGGACCCATATATTATTCTCTAGAGGACAAGCATAAGAACCCAAATGTTTAAACAGCCACCACCACCGAAAGACGCTGAAGTTAGCGTACACCCCCAATATCATACCAACCAATGAGAAAACAGTCGATCCTTATAAAACTACTAACAAGGCATTCACAAGAAGGTTCTCAGTAGAACCTCCATCACGATCACAACAAGATTCTCTCTAAACTCCATCACGACCACAACATCAGCAATCGAGTCCCACCAACACTCAGCGCAGGAGACTGTCTGCTACTATAGAACTCCTTGCAGTTCAACACCAACCAGGTCTACCTCTATCAAGTTAGAGTAGACCGCATCCCAAGCAGCATTGCCGCAGCAGCGTAACGGGCCTTACAACCCCGTGAAACTCCACGAGCGAGTTGCAGTGTTCGGGACGCAACAACCTCATTAGGAGTTCTTTACTCCCTATTCATTTCCCTTTGCATCTTTATCACCTTCAACATCATTCATTTTACAAATTTCTATTTTCTTCGGTTGCTTTTTTGCATCTCTCAATTTATTTCCTATCCTTTCTTTCATTGCTCTGAAAATATAAATATAAGACAGTCAATAAAAAATCCTACTTTCTATTACATAGTTACAATTTGAACAATAAACTAACTGTTTCTCTTTCTTTATAATCTATTCCTTCTGTTTTTACATCGTCGTCACTTTCCCACTTACTACTATGGTCTTCCTTTCTTTTTTTATTTGCAAGTCCAAGCGATTCAACTGCTGGTTGTGAGGTTAATTTTGGACCAATTAAATGATCATGAACTGATTTGCCTTTACCACTAAACTTTTTATTTAATATCACAGATTCTTCTTCATCCTCATCTGCTTCTTCACCAAATAATGGAAGATTGAAATCTCTATAACAAAATTTCTCATTGCAAAGAACAATACTATCAGGGCTAAATTCTGCAAACATATATGATATTTACTTTACTGCTGCTGTTTTAGTTTTTGAACTGTCCTTTACTTCTTCACTTTTCTGTACCATTATTCTTGGTATAATATAAGAAAATGGATTGTTCGATATTTCAGTTTTTCTCATTTTTGGAGGATAAAGTGACCTATCATTCTACAAAAAAGAGGAAATATTATATTTCTATTAATTCTTGATATATTTTTTCCTAAATATTAAATCTACCTCATCTACAAGTGCTTCTTCAAGTTCAAGCATGTTATATATAGTTCCTTCAGCAACCTTACCAAAGATTGCATGTTTATTCTGCGATTCTGATGTAGAACCAAGAGTAAAGAAGAATTGGGAACCGTTGTCATCTTTTCCAGCATTAGCCATAGCAATTAAAGCTCGACCACAGGAACGTAATCTTGTACAAAATTCGGCCTAAAACACATATATCCAACAATTATTTTTGAATAAAACAGGAATTCATTTTATTTTTAAATGTAGTCTCACTTTAAATGCTCCCTCATATATTTTATACCATCTCCTATACCTGTGGGATCACCGCCTTGTGTTATGAATCCTTTGATAATTCTATGAAATATAGTGTCATCCCAATAACCATCCGTGAATCCAATATTTTTCTACTGTTTTACGTGTCTGTTTATCTCAATGGAATATTGTCTTGCACCTACTCCACGCTGTTATACCGAAATAACCTAATCCAAGAGCTTAAATTCGGAAATATAAGCAAAAAGACTAAATTGCGCAGCACGATTTTAGAAACACTTGCACCTTCGTCGCTATATCCTGAAAACGCACGCACGATATCGAAAAAAATAGCTAATTCCAATAGAGAAAATTCCACTCTACACTGTTATATAGAGCAAAATAAATCCAAAAGTCTAATTCCGGAAATATAAGCGAAAAAAGTAAAATGCACAGCACGATCTGACAGCCACGGACACTTTCGCCAATATTTTTCGGAAACACATGCTCGAAACCGAAAAATAGTAGTCAATCCTGATAAAGAAAATTTCGGTCTACATTGTTATCTAGAACAAACCTAATCGAAAAGCCCAATTTCGAAAGTAGAAACCAAAAAAGTAAATTGCGCAGCATGATCTGACAGCCACTAACACTTTCGGCACTATTTTTTGAAAACGCACGCACGAAACCGAAAAAAGTGTCCAATCCCGTTAAGGAAAAAATCACTCTACGAGGATATGTGGAAAAATCCGATTCAAAAGCCTAATTAAAAAAATAGAAACCAAAAAGTAAATTGCGTCGCACAATCTGACAGCCACTGACACTTTTGGCACTATTTTTCGAAAACGCACGCTCGAAACCGAAAAAAAATAACCAGTCCTGTTAGAGAAAATTCCACTCTACTCTGGTATATAGAAAAAGCCTAACCGAAATGCCTAATTTCAGAAATATAAGCGAGAAAAGTAAACTGTGTGGAACGATTTCACAGGGACTTGCTTTTCCATTACATTATTTCATATATAAAACTTCAATCGTAACATAATTGCCCTACCGGTTGGAAAACAATCTATACTATACAGGAGTAATGACATATCCTAATCCATAATGGAAGTTTAGAATGTATAAGCGATAATAGATAGCTACTTTGCAATTGAACGTCAAGATTGAAGATAAATTGGAAAAACTGTTAGCAAACTGCCTATTCAGACTAAAAATATTCATATATATTACAGGACATCCGAAATCTAGAATCTACTACAGACGATAATAACGGACAATGCGGTAGTATTATAGGATCACGCACTCACACCACTTCACTTCCCACGTGTATCGTTATACGATTTACACTATGTAACATCACTTCTTTTCACATGTAGTATATTATCACCGAAGAAATGTTCACAGATAGTAATCTTGAACTTCGTAAAGTAATTGAAACGTCAATCAGCGATATCACTACTTCGCGAAACGTTTTGATATTTAATGTTTCACTTTGACGCGTCAGAATATTCCACCATTTGTTACTGGTATGCCTGCTTGCCGCCAACTGGAAGTTGAATGCAGCCGGATACGCTAGGTATTTTTGTAGCGGGAAAATGTCGCATCTTTGTAATACCTATGTGATAGAGTATCGATGTAAAATATCAAACGATGTTTCTTATATTTATTAATACAGCTGAAGTAAATATAAATATATTTCTGTTGCGAAAAATACAAAATTTCCATAATTAATTCATAAATTTGAATTGCTAGTTATTCAATTATACTAATGGAAAGATGAACCATTAGTATCTTTGGTAATAGTTCAAACATTCTATGCAATAATCACCAATAATGATTTAAATAACAATGAATTCATATCCAGAATTATATTAGAAATCTTGCTAAGGCTGTGCCTTTACGATGCAATTTTAAAAGTTGATGAATTAATTATAGACGAACATGAAGTCACAGATGAAGATGAATTATTTTGGTCCTGATAAAAAGAAAATGAAACAGCAATGTTTATATGCTTAGGTACTATTTATTCACTCTGCAAGTTTCACATATACACGTTAATTGTTAACGACATAATTCTTCGGTATTTCTCAATTGATTTTTTATGAAAATACAAATATAAAACAGTCAATAAAAAATTCTACTTTCTATAACATAGTTATAATCTAAAGAATAAACTAACTCTTTCTCTTTATTTACAACTTCTAATTCTTCTTAAGTTTCTACTTCGTCGTCACTTTCCCTATCGCTACTATGGTCTTTTTTTCTTTTTTTATTTGCAAGTAGAGAAAGTTCAACAGCTGATTGCTAGCTCCATTTTGGATCAGTTAAATGATCATGAGCTGATCTGCCCTTACCACTAAACTTTTTATTCAATATCACAGATTCTTCTTCATCTTCCTCTGCTTGTTCACCAAATGATAAAAAATTGAAATCTATGTAACAAAATATTTCATTGTAAAGAATGGTACTATCACGACAAAATTCTGCAAACATATATGATTTTAATTTTACTGTTGCTGTTTTAGTTTTCGAATTGTTCTTTACTTCTTCACTTTGCTGTACTATTATTCTTGGAATAATATTAGAAAATGGATTGTTCAATATTATAGTTTATATCAATCTTGAAGGATAAAGTGGTCTATCATTCTGCGAAAAAGTACTTTTTCATGTTCAAGCATGTTATATATAGTTTCTCTAGTAGAACTAAGAACTAAGAGTAAAGAAGAATTGGGAACCATTGTCATCTTTTCCAGCATTAGCCATAGCAATTAAATCTCGCGAAAAAAATGTAATCTCGTATGAAATTTGTCCTGAAACACATATATCCAATAATTATTTTTGAATAAAGAAGGAATTCATTTTATTTTTAAATAAAGTCTCACTTTAAATGTTTCTCCATATATGTTACCACCTACTCCTGTACCTGTGGGATCACCACCTTGTGTTATGAATCCTTTGATAATTGTATGAAATACAGTGTCATCCTAATAATATGCCATTGGAGTTTCTTTTGCCCATAGTTCTAACTCAATACCATTAGTATACCAACAATTAGTTTTATTAATGTAAAATACTTTTAAAATCAAATTTATTAAAATTTATTATTTATTATTGTAATTAAAATTAGAAAGTATTTAATATATTAATACAAAAATTTAAAAAGTAAATATTGTATATCAGTTAAATTTTTAAAAACAGGTATGCAATCCATTCACAATCCCACGCAATCCCACATAGTATGCAATGTGTTATACGTTCAGACAGTAATCTATTTACTATATTAGACTTTCGGATAACCACCAGTACTTTTATACATCTTTTCTATGATTATCTGCTATGTCTCTTTTGGGGATGGATTTTTCAAACTTCCAAATCGGGCTTGCAAGTTGTCCGTTTAAGTTAGCTTTATACAGAATGGTTTTATTGTGTGTTTTCCTATTGACGTGGTATATAATTGGTATGTTGTTATTATCTTGCAGATAATTATTTGCGTCTAGGTGAAATTGCTTCCGGTGGGATGTATCCAGTTTTCAACGTTGATTGGAAGTACATAGGATTCGGATATGTAGGATTTTTAACTATATTAATC
>NW_016917990.1:0-13766 GCF_001483705.2 Eufriesea mexicana
AGAACTTCAGCTTGAATTAGGTTACGTTTGTTGGGATAGGCTTGGAAGGCTGGTTAGGATTTCTTTGACATTTGTGCTATGCACTGCCATTCGCAGGATGTCCGCGCCATACATTGCTCTGCCATACTTCGCTCGACTCTTGGGAGGCGAGCAGTAGAGTTTGTGGCACGTTAGGTTGTGTCAGGTTATGTTTGGCTAGGAGAGGTTCTACTAAGTTTGGTTAGGGTTACTTTGGCTTTCGTGCTGCAGACTGCTTTTCGGTGGATTTCTGTGATCTACAGCGCTCTACAATACTCTGCTCGACTCAGGTGAGTCGAGCAATACCGGTACTGGCACGTTAGGTTGGGCTATGTTAGGGAGGCCGGGAGCAGTGATCGCCGAACGTCACTTTGAGATATACTACGTTCCGTTGAGTTAGGTTAGGACATGTAAGGCTACGATCTCTACGGATTTTGTGTCATTCACTGCAAAACGGTGGATTTCTGCGCACTACTGTACTCTGGTACATTCTGCTAGTACCTGTGGGTGCCAGCAATAGTGGTCTCGCCATGTTAGTTTGAGTTGCGTTACGTTTGCATACGTCACGTTTGGCTAGGTTAGGATATGCTACTCTGACTTTTGTGCTACTCACTGATATTCCGCGGATTTCTGCGCTCTGCTGTGCCCCAGTATGTTCTGCTTGGCTCTGGTGTGGCCAGCAATAGTGATCTCGGCACGTTAGTTTTAGATATCCGACGTTCGTGTATGTTACGTTTGGTGAATTTAGGATATGGTAGTTCAGACATTGCAGCTGAACATAGCTCTCCGCGGACTTCTGCGCTCTACTGTGTTCTAATGTTTTCTGCTTTTCACTGCGGAGGCCAGCGATAGTGATCCCGGCACGCTAGCTTGCCTTATGTTACGTTTGGTTAGGGTAGATTATGTAAAGCTCGAACAGGTTATCTTTGACTTCCGTGCTATACACTGCTATTCGGAGGATTTCTACACTCGACTGTGCTCTACTATATTCTGCTTCGCCCTGGGCAGGACTGCAATAGTCGCGGCACGTTATGTTGAATTTGGCTACGTTTCGATGTGTTACGTTTGGCTAGGTTGCGATAGGCTACTTCGACTTTCGTGCTAATTACTGCTATTCGGTGGATTTCTGTGCTCTGATGTGGATTGGGGCATCCAGTAATAGTACTCGCGGCACGTCAGCTTGGGTTATGTTACGTTCCGTTGGATTAGGTGAGGGAGGCTTTGTTAGGATTTCATTGACCCTTGTGCAATGCACTGCAATTCGGAGGATGCCCTCGCTCTACATTGCTCTACTATACTCCGCTCGTCTCTCGTGAAGCGAGCTATAGAGGTCGTGGCACGTTATATTGATTCAGGTTATGTTTGGTTAGGAGGAGTTAGGTTAAGCTTGGTCAAGTTGACTTTGACTTTCTTGCGATACACTGCTATTCGGTGCATTTCTGTGATCTACAGTGCTCTAATATATTCTGCTTGGCTCCTGGGATGCCAACAGTAGTAGTCGCGGCACGACATGTTGAAATATGCTAATATTTGTTAGGTTAGGTTATGTCAGGTTAGGTCTGGATACCTTCGACTCTTACGATGTACACGGCTGCTCGGTGAATTTCGGCGCTCGACATTGTTCCATTATACCATGCTCGGCCCAGGGGAGTCGAGCAATGGTGGTCCTCGCTCGTTATGTTGAGTTATGTTACGTTTTGTTATGTTACGTTAGGCTACGTTTATATAGTTTAGTTTCTGCTTCCGTGCTTTACACTGTCTTCCGGTGTACATCTGTGATCTACTGCGCTCTACTACATTCTGCTTTGCTCGGGGGTGGCCAGGTGCAGTTGTCGCGGCACGCTATGTTGAGCAATGGTACATGTTAGTAAGTTCGGTTACGTTAGGTTATGTTAGGATATCTACGTCTTTTTTGCTGCTCACTGCACTGTGGTAGATTTCAGCGCAATGCTGGGCTCTAATGCACGCTGCTTGTCTCGGCGGAGACATGGAATGGTGGTCTCGTCATGCTAGGTTGAGCTAGGCTACGTTCAGGTATGTCACGTTTGGCTAATCGGCGGAGGCCTGGAATGGTGGTCTCGTCATGCTAGGTTGGGCTAGGCTACGTTCAGGTATGTCACGTTTGGCTACGTTAGGAGAGGCTGCTTTGTGTTTTGTGTTTTACACTGCTTTCAGGCGTATTCCTTTGATCTACTGTGTTCTACAACATTCTGCTTTGCTCTGGGCTATTGAGGGGCACGTCATGTGGGGTTATGCAGCGTTCGGTTAGGTTAGATTAGGTCAGGCTATGTTAGCATATCTACGGCTTTTGTGCCATTCACAGCAATGCGGTGGATTTCTGCGCTCTACTATGTTGTAGTACATTCTCCTTGTCTCGGCGGCGGCAGAAATAGTGGTCTCGTCATGTTAGGTTGAGTTGCGATACGTTTTGATATGTAAGGTTTGACTAGGTTAGGAAAGGCTACTTTGTCATTTGTGCTGTTCACCGCATTTCGGTGGATTTCTGCGTTCAAATGTGCTTTAGTATGCACTGCATTGCTCTGGGAGGCCAGCGATATTGGTCTCGGCACGTTAGGTTGAGATTGTATACGTTCGGTTGAGTAAGGTTTGGTTAAGCTCGGCCATGTAGACCTAGACTTTCGTGCCATATACTGCGATTCGGTGTAACACTGCGCAGTAAAGTGCTTCACTGTATTATGCTTAACCCTCGGAATTCCGGCAACGTTAGACTTGGCACGTTGGGTTGTGTTAGGTTGTGTTCGGTTAGTTCATGTTGGGTTAGTTTCGGCAAGGATAGCATCGACCATCCTGTTATATACCGCTGTCCGGTGGATTTCAGCGCGCGACATGCGGAGGCCAGCGATAGTGATCTCGGCAGGTGAGGTTGAGTTACGGTACGTTTGGTTAGGTTATGTTATGTCATGGTCGGTCAGGTTATCTTCGACTTTCGTGATATAAACTGCTATTCGGCGGATTTCTGCACTCCATTCTTCTCTACTATATTCTGCTTGGCCCTGTGGAGGTCAGAAATAGTCGCGGAACGTTATGTTGATTTGGTCTACGCTTGACTATGGTATATAATGCAATATTTGGTTATCGTGGCCTCGACTTTCGTGCTAAGCACTATTATACGGCGAGTTCCCGTGATCTACTGTGCTCTACAGTATTCTGTTTGTCTCTATGGAGTCCAGCAGAAGAGGTCGCGGCATGCCCTGTTGAGTTATGCTACGTTTGGTGAGGATAGGTTAGGTCAGGTTATATCAGGATATCTACGGCCTTGTGTTATTTACTCCAATGCGGCAGATTTCTGCGCTCTACTGTGCCCTACTATATTATGATTAACCCTGGTAATGCCTACAATAGTGGCCACGACAAGTTACGATGTGGTAGGCTACGTTAGGTTTGTTTACGTTGCCTTGGGTTAGGTCTGTAGACACAAGGCTTTTGTGCCATATACTGCGATTGTATGTATTTGTGCGCTCTAGAGTCCTCTAATAAGTCCTTCCCGTTTCTGGGGAGGCCAGCAGTAGTGGTCGGTGTACGATAGCTTGAGTTATGTTACGTTCTTTGCGCTTAGCTTGGATATATTACGAAAGGATAACATTGAATTTTGTGCGACACACTGCCATACGCGGATACCTGCCCTCTACTGTGTTCCAATATGTTCTGCTTGACTCTGGCGAGGTCAGCAATACCGGTCTCGTCACGTTAGTTTGTGTTTTTGTTGCGTTCGATTTGGTTATGATTTGTCAAGCTCGGTCAGGTTATCTTTGACTTTCGCGCTATATGCGGCTATCCGGAGGATTCCTGCGCTCTGCATTGCTCTACGATACTCTGCTCGACTCTGGGAAGGCTAGCAATAGCGGTCGCGGCACGTAAGGTTGAGTTAGGTTACGTTCGGTTATGTTACGATTGGCTATGTTAGGAGAGGATGGCTTTGACATCACTGCTATAGTCGGCTGTGAGTTGGATCTCTACGCCTTACTAGGCTCTAATGCTATCAGCTTTTCTCTGGGAACGCCAGCGATAGTGGCCTATGCACCTTACGTTGTGTCAGGTTACGTCCAGTTAGGTTCTGTCGGGCAAAGTTTGGACCAGATCACTTTAACTTCTGTGCTGTACACTGCAATTCGATGGATTTCTCCGATGTACTGTGCTCTAGTATGCCCTGCTTGGCGCTGGAGATGGCAGCATCGACGGACGCCGCACGCTAGGTTGAGTCGCGCTATGTTTGGTTATGTCCTGTTGGTTTGGGTTGGCTCTGGGGAGCCCAGCAGTGGTGATGGCGGCACGTTATGTTGAGTCATGTTGCGTTCGGTTATGTTACGATTGGCTAGGTTAGAAGAGGATGGCTTTGACTTTACTGCTATAGTCCGTTATTAGGTGGTTTTCTGCATCCACATTGCTCTAATATTATTAGCTTGGCTGTGGGATGGCCAGCAATAGTGGTCTCTGCATGTTGTGTTGTGTCAAGTTACTTTCGGTTAAGTTGGGTTTGGCTCAGTTCGGTAAGGATAGGTTTAACAGCTGTGCTGTATACTGCAAATTCGGTGAATTTCTGCGATTTACTTGCTCTATTATGCCCTGCATGGCGCTGGGGGTGGCAGCGATAGCTCTCCCAACACTTTAGGCTGAGTTAGGCTATGCTCGGTTATATTCTGCTGGTTTGCGTTCGATTTGGGTAGTTTCGACTTTTCTGATATACACTGCGGTTCTATAAACTTCTGCGTTCTGCTCTGCGCTTATGTGTTCTGCTTGGCTTTGGGGATGCCAGCAATAGTGGCAGCGGCACTTTGTCTTGGGTTATATTTCGTTTGGTTATGCTACGTTTGGATATGTTAGAAGAGGATAGCTTTGACTTTAGTGCTATTGTCTGCTGATAGATAGATTCCTGCGAGCTACAGTGCTCTAATACTTAACTTGGCTCTGGGAGGGTCAGGAAAAGCGTTCTCGGAACGTTATGCACATTCATGTTACGTTCGGTTAGGTTGGGTTAGGCTAAGTTTGGTTAGGATATCTTGAACGTTTGTCTGTACGCTGCTGTTCTGTGGATTTCTGCGCTCTGTTGTGCTCGAGCATGTACCGCTAGGATATATGGAATGCAGGATTAACGGTCTAGGCACGTTGGGTTGAGTTATGCTGTGTTTGTCTCTGTTCTCCTTGTTAAGGTTAGGTTTTGGTAGCTTTGACTTTCCCGAAGCACACTGCAATTCTATGGATCTCTGCGTTCTTCACTACACTAATGTATTCTGCTTGGCACTGGGGAGGCCAGCTATAGTGGTCGCGGAACGTAAGGCTGCGTTAGGTTACGTTTCGTTATGTTTCGTTTGGTTAGGCTGGGAGATGGTTGCTCCGACTTTAGTGATATAGTATGTTATTTGGTTGACGTTTGCGCCCCACCGTGCACTAATATTTTCAGCTAGGCTCTGGCCATGCTAGCAATAGTGGTCTCGGCACGTCCTGTTCAGTCAAGTTACTCTCTGTTAGATAGGGATAGGAAAAGTTTGGTCAGGATAGCTTCATCTTTTGATCTCTACAGTGCTTTTCGGTGGACCTCTTCCCCCTACTGTGCTCTAGTATATCCCGCTTGGCTCTGGGGATAGCATCAATAGCGGTTTCTGCACGTTAGGTTGAGTTAGGCTCTGTTTGTTTATGTTCCCTTGCTTTGTGTTATGTTTGCGTATCTTCGACATTTCTGATATACACTCCGTTTCTATGGATTCCCGAGTTCTACTGTCCACTATTGTGCTCTGCTTGGCTCAGGTATGTCCAGCAATAGCGGCCGCGACACGTTAGGTTTAGTTAGTTTGCGACTGTTTATGAAACGAATAGTTTGGTTATGAGAAGACAGCTTTGACTTTAGTCCTATGGTCTGATATTAGACGGATTTCTCCGCCCGCAGTGCCCTAATATTTTCAGCTTGGCCCTGAGGAGGCCGGCAGTAGCGGTCGCAGCACGTTATGTTGAGTTAGGCTACGTTCGGTTATGCTACGATGGATAGGTCGAGAGAGGATTGTTTTGACTTTAGTGCTCTAGTCTGCTGCTAGGTTGATTTCTGCGCCTTACAGTACTCTTATATTTTCAGGTTGGCTCTGGTAAGGGCAGCAATAGTGGTATCAGCACGTTACGTTTGGTCATGTTACATATGGTCAGGTTGGGTTAGGCTATGTTCGGTTATGGTAGCTCCAACTTTTGTGGTGTACAATGCTATTCGGTGGACTTCTGCGCTATACTGTTCTTTAGTGTGTCCTGCTTGGCTCTGGTGGCAACAATAGCGGTTTCGGCACGCTAGGTTCAGTTAGGCTATGATTGGTTTTGGCCCTTTGGCTTGGGTTATGCTTAGGTATTTCTGACTTTTCCGGTATACGCTGTGATTCAATGGATTTCTGCGATCTACTCTCCACTAGTGTGCTCTACTTGGCGCACGGGAGGCCAACAGTAGCGGTCGCGTCTCATTACGTTTTGCTATGTTACGTTTGGCTATGTCAAGAATGGTTAGGTTAGGAGCGAATAGTCTTGACTTTAGTGCTATAGCCCGCTAATAGGTGGATTCCTGCGCCCTACGTTGTCCTAATACTTTCAGCCTTTCTGTGGAAATGCCAGAAATAATGGCCGCGGCAAATTATGTTTAATCAAGTTACTTTCGGTTAGGTTGGGTTTGGCTAAGTTTGGTCAGGCGAGCTTTAACGTTTGTGCTGTACGCTGCTTTTCGGTGGATTTATGCGGTTTACTGAGCTATAATGTGATCTGCTTGGATCTGGGGAGGGCAGCAATGGCGGCCTCGGCTCGTTAACTTGAGTTACTGTATGATTTTCTCTGTTCTGCTTGTTTAGGTAAGGTTTGGGTAGCTTTGACATTCCCGATATACACTGCGAATGTTTGGATTTCTGCGCTCTACTCTCAACTATTGTGTCCTGCCTCACGCTGAGGAGGCCAGCAATAGATGTCGCGGCACGTTAGATTGAGCTACGTTAAATTTGGTTATTTTACGGTTAGTTAGGTTAAGAGAGGATAGCCTTGACTTTTGTGCAATAAACTGCTATTAGATTTATTTTGCGCTCTATAGTGCTCTAATATTTACCGCTGTGCTCTGGGAATGACAGCAATGGTGGTCGCGGTAAGTTAGGTTAAGCTATATTACGCTTGCTTATGTTACGTTACGTTGCGTTAGGTCACGATATCTTTGACTTTTGTGCTACACACTGCTATTCTATGTACTTCTGCGGTCTTCTGACGGCTACCACACTCTGCTTGTTACAATGGACGCCAAAAATAGCGCTCTAGTCAGGTTTCGTTGAGTTATGTTACGGTTTGCTATGTTAGGTTTGGCTATGTTTGGTTAGTACGAATCTGATATTTGTGATATACACTGCTCTTCGGAAGATTGCAGCGTTCCACGTTGCTCTGCTACACCCTGCTTAGCTTTTGTGGGGCCAGCAATAGCGGCCGTGGCTCGTAAGGAAGGGTCATGTTACGTCCGCAAATGTTACGTTTGGTAGGCATTGGATGGGACCGCTTTGACTTTTGTGCAACACACAGCTACTCGGTGGGCCTCGGCGCTCTACTGCGCTCTAATGTTCTTTGCTTGACGCTGGGGCGGCCAGCATCTGTGGCCTCTGCACGTTAAGTTGAGTTAGGCTGCGTTCGGTTAGGTTTGGTTTGGTTAGGTCAGGATATGATAGCTTCGAGTTCTGTGCTATACGCTGATTTTCGGTCCATTCCGGCGCCTTTCTGTACTCTAATATGCTCTGCTTGCCGCTGTGGAAGAAAGCAATGGCGGTCTGGGTACGTTAGTTTGAGATAGGTTACGATTGGCCTTATTATGCTTGGTTACGTTAGGCTAGGATAGTTGTGACTCTTGTTTCGCACACTCCAATTCGGTGCACTTCTGCGCTCTACTGTGGTGTAATATTCGTTGCTTTGCTCTGGGAATTCCAGAAATAGTGTCCGCGGCGCGTTAGACTGTGCTATGTTACGTTTGGGAAGGCTACGTTTGTTCGTATTAGGTCAGGATATCTCCGAGTTTCGAGCTATACGCTGCCATTCTATTGATCTCTACGATCTACACTACCCTTATATGCCCTGCGTGGCGTTGCGGAGTCCAGAAATAGTTGGCTAGGCAGGTTACTTGGGGATTGGTTACGTTGTCTTCGTTACGTTTGTTTAGGTTAGAAAATGGTAACCTCGACTTTTGCGCTGTACACTGCATTTGTGTGGGTTTCTACGTACTACATTGCTCTACTATTCTGTGCTTCACTCTGGGGACGCCAGCAACTGCGGTCGCGGCAACTTCGGTATAGTTAGGTTACGTTTGGTTCTCTCTGAGTGTATTATGCTTGGTTAGTGTGGTTTCGACGTTTCTGCCCTACTCTGCTATCTGCTCGATTTCTACGCACTATTGTGCTCTAGTATACTCTGCTCGACTATGGGGAGGCCAGCAGTAGTCCTATCGGCACGCTATGGTGAGTTACGTTGCTCTCGGCTATGCTGCGTTCGGTTAGGTTAGGATAGGATAGCATAGACTTTTGTGGCATGCTGTATCATTCCGAGCATTTCTGCGCACTACATTGCTGTAATCTACCGTGCTGGACTCTCGGGATGCGAGCGATAGTGGTCGCGGCACGTTTGGTTGAGTTATGGTACGTTCGGTTAGGTTTGGTTAGGCTATATTTGATTAGGGTAGCTTCGACTTCCATGCTATACACAGTTCTTCGGTGGATTCCTGCCCTCCACTGCGCTCTACTCTAATCTGCTAGAACCTGTGGAGGCCAACAATAGTGGCCGCGGCACGTTACGTCGCGGTATGATACGTTAGACTTGGCTACGTTTGGTCAGGTTAGGTTTGGATATCTTTGACTTTTCTGCTGTACTTTGCGATTATATGGATTTATGCGCCCTACTTACCTCTAATATGTTCTGCGTGGCTCTGGGGTGGTCAGCAGTGGTGGTGGCGGCACGTTCGGTTCAGTTTGTCTACGTTTGGTATTGTTACGATTGGCAGTGTTGGGACATGGTGCCTCTGATTTTCGTGCTACATACTGCCTTTCTGTGGATTCCTCCGATCTGCTCTGCTCTAATATGCTCCGCTTTGCCCTAGGTAGGCCAGAAATGGTGGCCGCGACAAGATATGTAGAGTTTGATTACGTTTGGTTAGTTTACGTTGGCGTGGGTAAGGTGTGGGTAGCTTTGACTTTTGCGCTATACACCGCTATTGGGTGGACTTTTTCACTCTACATTGCTCTACTATACTCTGTTCGTCTCTCGGGGGGCCAGTAATAATGCCCGCAGCACGTTAGGTTGAGTTAGGTTACGTTCGGTTAGAATATATTGGTTTGTGTTAGGTTTGCATAGCTTTGCCCTTCGTGGTATAAACTGCTGTTCGGTGGATTTTTGCACTCCTCTGTGCTCTATTAAGTCCTGTTTGGCTCTGGGTGTGCCAGCAATAGTGGTCTCCGCACGTTAGGTTGTGATATATAGCGTTTGGCTGTGTTACGTTTTGCTTGGTAAGAATGTATATTTATAAGTTTTATGCTACACACCGCTATTCGGTGGATGTATGCCCTATACATTGCTCTAGCATGCTCTGCTTGGCGATGGGCGGTCAGCAATAGTGGGCTCGGCTCGTTAGGTTTTGTTAGTCTACGCTTGGTGAGGCCAGGATTGGTGCAGTTGGGAAAAGGTTTCCTTGACTTTTGTGCAATACAGTGCTATTTGGTGGCTTTCTGCGCTCCACTGTGCTCTGGTACATTCCGCTTTCATCTGGGGAGGCAAGCAATGGTTGTCTCGACACGGTAGGTTAAGTTACGTTAGCCTTGTTTATACTACGTTTGGATAGGTTACGATAGGGTAGATTTGACTTGTGCGCTATGCACTGCCATTCATTGGATTCCTACAATCTACATAGCTCTACTCTACCCTCCCCGACTTAGTGGAGACCAGTAATGCTGCTCTCGTCGCGTTAGGTTTAGTTTGCGCACGATTGGTCGCTATGTTTGGTTATGTTTGGGTAGGGTAGCTATGACTTCTGCGCTATGCACTGCTATCTGGCAGACATATGCGCCTTGCATTGCTCTACTAATCTCTGATTGCCTCTGGAGTGGCTAGCAATAGTGGTCGAGGCACGTATTGTTGGATTATGCTACGTTCGATACGGTTAAGGAAGGTTATGTTTGGTAGGAATGACTTTGACGTTTGAACTATACACTGCTATTCGGTGGATCTCTGCGCTCTACTGTGCTCTAGTATATTCTCCTTGGCTATGGGGCGCCAGCAGTATTGCTGTCGGAACTTTGGACTGAGAAATGTTGTGTTTGGTTATGTTACGTTTGGTTAGGTTTGGGTAGGATAGCTTAGACTTTTGTGCTGTACAATGCACTTCGGCGGATTTTTGCACTCTACGTTGATCTAATATATTCCGCTTGGCTCTGGGGATGCCAGCGGCAATGGTCTAGGCACGTTACTTTGAGTTATGTCGCATACGTTTATGTTTTATTTGGGTGGGTTAGGCTAAGGTATTTTTTACTTTTGCGCTATACACTGCAATTCATTACATTTCTGCGCTCTACGGCGACCTTATATGCTCTGCTTTGCTCCGAGGAGGACGGAATCAGTGGCGGCGGCACGTTAGTTTGTGTTAGATCTCGTTTGGTTGGGTTACGTTTGTCTGGGTCAGGTATGGACAGCCCTGACTTTTCTGCTAAACCCTTTCTGTGGATTTCGGCGCTCTCGAGTCCTCTGATATGTTCTGCATGGCGATGGGGACGCCAGCAATAGTGGACACGGATCGCTAGATTTGGTTATCCTATGTTTGGTTAGGCTATATTGTGTCAGGTTACGTTATGGTTTCTTCGACTTTGGTGCTATACATTGCTACTTGGCGGCTATCTGCGCTTTACTGTGCTCCAGAACATTCTGCGTATCTCTGGTGAGGCCAGCAACAATGGTCTCGGCACGTTACGTCAAGCTTGCTTCCGTTTGTTTATAGTATGTGTGGATAGGTTGGGATAGGATGAAGTTGACTTTTGTCCTATACACTGGTATTTGGAGAATTTCTGCGAACTACATTGCTCCGCTATACTCTGCTCGACTCTAGAGAGGACAGTAATAGTTGTTTCGGCAGGTTAGGTTGGGTTAGGCTACGTTTGGTCAGGTTATGTTCGTTTCGGTTTAGGTTTCTGTAGATTAGGTTTTCATGGTGTACACTATTATTCGGTGGATTTCCGCGCACCTACGTGCTCTACCAGATACTGCTTGACCCTGGGGAGTGCAGCAATTGAGGTCCCGGCACGTTATGTTGGGTTATGGTACGTTTGGTTTGGTTACGTTAGTATTGTTTAGGCATGTGTGTCTTGAACTTTTCCTCTGTAGCGTGCGATTCTATGGATTTGTGTGCTCTACTCTCCTCTATTGTGTTCTGCTCGGCTCCGTGGAGGCTTGCGATAGTGGTCGCTGCACGTTAGAATGAGTCAGGTACTCTCCTCTAATGTGTTCTGCTCGGCTCCGTGGAGGCTTGCGATAGTGGTCGCTGCACGTTAGAATGAGTCAGGTCACGTTAGGTTATGTTACGGTTGGTTAGGTTGGGACAGGTTGGCCTTGACCTTTGCGCTATACACTGCGATTGTATGAACTTCTGCGCTCTACTCTCCCCTACTATGTTCTACCTGGCTCTGCGGAGGCTAGGAATAGACGTCTGATCACGTAAAGTTGAGTTATGTTACATTCGGTTAGGTTGGGTTGGGTTTACTACGGTTACGATAGCTTCGACTATCGTGCCATATATTGTGACTCGGTAGATTCCTGACCTCCACTGTGCTCTACCATATTCTGCTTCACCCAGGGAAGGCCACAAACAATGGTCGCGACAAGTTATCTAGAGTTAGGCTACGTTTCGTTTTATTACGTTAGTAGGGGTTACGCTCGGATAGCTTTGACTTTCTTGCTACCCACTGCTTTCGGTGCATTTCTGCGCCCTACTGTGCTCCAATACCTTCTTCTTGGCTCCGGCGATGACAGCAATAGTTTTCTCTACACGTTAGGCTGCGATATGTTACGTTTATTTAGGTCAGGATTGGCTTAGTTTGACCAGAATAGCTTCGAATTACATGCTACGCGCTGTTACTCTGTGGCCTTCTGAGCTCTGCTGTGCTCTACTATATTCTGCTTGGCCCTGCGAAGGACAGCAATAGTGTTCGCCGCACGTTATGTTGAACTACGCTACGTTTGGTTAGGTCACGTTGGTATGGGTTGGGTTCGGGTAGCTTTAACATTTCTGCTATACATTGAGACTATATGGATTTCTGTGCTCTACTCTCCTCCAATATGTTCTGCTCGGCTCTGGTGATGTCAGCAATGGTTGTCGTGGTACGTTAAGTTGTGTTAGGTTACGTTTGGTTATGTTACGATTTGTTATGTTAGGACAGGGTAGCGTTGACTTTTTTGCTACGGACTGCTGTTTGTCGCATTTCTGCGCCGTACTGTGCTCTAATATCTTCTGCTTTGCTCCCGGAAGAACGGCAACAGTGGTCTCGGCACGTTATGTTGGGTTAGGTCTTGTGGGGTTAGGTTAGGACAAGTTATGTTAGGATACCTTTGACTCTTGTGATATACACTGCAATGCGGCGGGTCACTTCGCTCTACTGTGCTCGAGTATTTTCTGCATGGTTCTGGGGGCGGGGGAGCAGTAGTGGTCTTGGCACGTTAGGTTGAAATATGTAGCGTTTGGTTATGTTACGTTTGGCTTGGGTAGGAGTGGAAATATTCTACTTTTGTCCGATGCACTACTGTTCGGCGGACTCCTGAAATCTACTGCGCGCTGGTATGTTCAGATTGTCTCTGGGAAGTCTTGAAATAGTGGTATCGGCACGTTGCTATTTGTTAGCATAATTTTGGTTAGGTTAGGCTAGGTCAGGTTAGGTATGGATATCTCTGACCTATTTGCTTTGCACTGAAATACGGCGGACACCTGCGCTCTGCTGTGCTCGAGGATAATCTGCACGGCTCTAGGATGGTCAGCAATAGTGGTCTCGTCACTTTAGGTTTTGCTGGGTTGGGATTTGTTATGGTACGCATGGACGGGTTAGGTTTGGACAGATTCGGCTTTCGTCGTATATACTGATTTTCGGTGGATTTCTACGATCTACCTTGCTCGACCTTATTCTGCTTGTCCCTGTGGAGTCCAGCAATAGTGGTCGCGGAAAGTTACATTGAGATAGGCTCTGTTTGGATTGGTTCTGTTGGTTTGTGTTTAGTTTAGTAAGCTTAGACTTTTCTGACATACGCCGCGTTTCTATGGATTTCTTCGTCCTACTATCCACGTATATGTTCTGCTTGGCTATGTGGTGGCTTGTAATCGTGGTCGCGGCACGTTAGGGTGTGTTAGGTTTGGACAGCTTTGACTTTCGTAGTATAAACTGCCATTCGGTGATTTTCTGCGCTCTGCTATATTCAACTATAATCTGCTCGTCTCTGGGGGCCCGGGAACAGTGCTCGCCGCACGCTATGTTGAAATATGCTACGTTGGATTAGGTTATATTAGTTTGGGTTAGGTTTGTGTGTCTTCGACTTTTCTCCTATACACTGCGATTCTATAGGCTCATGTGCTCTATTCTCATCTAATACGTTCCGTTCGTCTCCTAGGCGCCCAGCAATAGTGGTCTCGTTACGTTAGGTAGTGTTATGTTACGTTTGGTTGGATTACGTTTGGTTAGTTTAGGATAGGATTGCTACGAGTTTTGTGCTATACACCGCTC
>NW_016917990.1:13857-30420 GCF_001483705.2 Eufriesea mexicana
GTTTCGTTTGGTTAGGTCCGGTTAGGATAGGATGGTTTTGACTTTCGTGCTACATACTGCTGTTCGGAGGTTCCATGAGCTCTACGGAGTCCTACTATATTCTGCTTGGCCCTCGATGGGCCAGCAATGACGGTCGCCGCACGCTACGCTGTATTATGCTACGTTTGTTTATGTTATGTTGGTGTGGATTAGGTTTGGGTAGCTTTGACTTTTCCGCTGTACGCTGCTGTTCTATTGATTTCTTCTCTCTGCTGTCCTCTAAACTCTTCTGCCCGGCTCTGGGGATTCCAGGAATAGTGGTCGCGGCAAGTTAGGCAGAGATACGTTCCGTTCGGTTATGTTACGATTGGTTAGGTTAGGATTGGATAGCTTTGACTTTTGTGCTGTACTCTGCTATTCGGTGGACATCTGCGGTCTACTGTAATGCAGTATATTCCGCTTGGCTCTGGGTAGTCCAGAAATAGTGGCCTCGGCATGTCAGGTTGTGTCAGTTTACGTTTGGCTACGCTAGGTTAAGCTAGGTTCGGTTAGGATAGCTTTGAGTTTCGTACTATGCACTGTTATTCGGCGGTTTCCTGCGCTCTTCTGTTCTACTATATTCTTCTTGGCCCTGGCGATGCTACCGATAGTGGTCGCGGCTCGTTACGTTGAGTTAGGTTACGTTCGGTTACGTTACGTTTATTCGGGTTTGGTTCGGTTATCTTTGAATTTTCGACTATACACTGCTACCCTGTGATTTTCTGAGCACACCTCTCCTCCACTGCGTTTTGCACGCCTTTGGGAGGGCAGCAATACAAGTCGCGGCACGTTAGGTATGGCTAGGATATGTTTGGCTACGTCATGATTTGTTAGGTTGTGATAGGACGGCTTTGACCTTTGCGTTATACGCTGCTATTCGATTGATAACTGTGCCCTGCTGTGCTCTAACATTTTCTGCTTGGACCTGGGGAGTTCAGCGATAGTGGACTCGGCACGTAATGTTGGGTTAGACTACGTTTGGTGTGGTGAGGTTTGGTCAGGTTATGTAATGATATCTCCCACTTTTGTGCTGTACACTGCAATGCGGTGGATTTTTGTGATCTACTGTGCTCCAGTACAACCTGCTTGTCCCTGGTGATGCCAGAAATAGTGGTCGCGGCAGGTTATGTAAGGTAGGGCTATGTTCGGTTAAGTTACGTTTGGTTAAGTTAGGATAGGATATCTTTGACTCTTGTTCTATATACTGCAATGCGGCGGGTTTCTGCGCTCTACCCTGCTCTAGTATATTCTGCTTGGCTCTGGTTTGGCCAGCAATAGTGGCCTCTGTATGTTAGGTTGAGTCATGTTACGTGCGGCTGTGTTACGCTGGGCCAGGTCAGGATATCTTAGCTTAGACTTTTGTACCATACACTGCTGTTCGGTAGATTCATGCGCTCTACTCTCCTCTAATATGTTCTGCCTGGGTCTGCGGGTGGCAGCAATATTGGTCTCGACACGTTACGTTGAGTTATATTACGTTCGGTTACGTTACGTTTGGTTACGTTAGGAAAATGTATCTCTGACTTTTACGCTGTATGCTGCTTTACGGCGGATTTACAGGGATTGGATGGCTTCGTCTTTGATGCTATACACTGCTAGTCGGTGGATTTCTGCTCCATACTGTGCTCTACTATGCCTTGCTTGGCACTGAGGAGGTCGGAAATAGTGTCCTCGGCACGTTATATTTAGTTATTCTACGGCTGGTTGGGTTGAGTTAGGACAGGATAGGTTGGAATTTCTTTGACTCCTTTGCTATGCACCGCTATTATGTGGATTTCCGCGGTCTACTGCGTACCAGCGTATTCCGCTTGTCTCTGGGGAGGTCAGAAGTATTGTTCTCGGCACATGAGTTTGCGTTGGGTTACGTTCGGTTGTGTCACGTTTGGTTAGGTTTGGGTATAATTGTTTAGACTTTTGAGCTATACGCTGCGACTCTATTGATATCTGTTCTCCAGTCTTCACTCATATGTTCTGCTTGGCTCTCGGTGGGGGGGGGGGGGGGGGGGTGTTGATTCTCGGCACGATCGATTTTTCTAGGTTACGTTTCATTGCGTTACGTTTGGTTATGTTTGGATAGCATAGCCTTGACTTTTCCGCTATACACTGCAGTGCGGATGACTCCTTTGATCTACTGTGCTTTACTAAATTCTGCTTTGCTCTGAGGCGACCAGCAGCAGTGGTCGCGACATGTTATGATGAGATATGCTGCGTTTGGTTAGGTTAGGTTAGGTTAGGTAAGGCTTGGGTGACCTCGACTTTTGTGCTGTAAACTGCAATGCGGCGGTTCTCTGCATTCCACTGTGCTCTGTGCAGGCCAGCAATAGTGGTCTCGGCATGCTAGGCTCAAATAGGTTACGTTCAGTTAGGTCATGTTGGGATGGTTTTCTTATGATGGTCCTGTCTTTGGAGCAATACACTGCGACTCGGTGGATTTCTGCGTTCTACATTGCTCTACACTACTCTGCCTGACTTTGTGGTGGCGAGCAATAGTGTCCGTGCACGCTATATTGGATTAGGTTGTGCTGTGTTAGTTTGGGTTCTGTTAAGTTTGGTAAGGATAGCTTTTGATTTTCAAGCTATACACTGTTATAAGGTGGATTTCTGTTATCTACTGTGCTCTGCTTCATTACGCTTGGCTCTGCGGAGGCCAGAAGAGGAGGTCGCCAGAAGTTATGTTGAGCTATGCTACGTTCGATTATATTATGTTGGGTCTGGTTAAGTCAGTATATCTTTGACTTTTGTGACATACACTGCACTGCGTTGGACTGCCGCGCTCCACTGTGCTCTAGTATACAATGCATTGCTTTGGCGAGTCCAGCAATAGTGGCCTCAGCACGTTTGATTTCGTTAGGTTGCGTCCGGATATTTTACTTTTGGATAGGTTAGGGGGGATAGCTTTGCCTTATGCGCAGTACACTTGCATTCTATGGATTTCGGCGCTCAACTCTCATCCAATACGTTCTACTCCGCTCTGGGGAGTGCGGCAATGGTGGTCTCGGATCGTTAGTATAAGTTACGTTACGTTAAGTTACGTTGCGTTTCGTTAGGTTTGGTTGAGATAGCACCGACTTATGCGATATACACTGTAATGCGGCGGATTCCTGAGCTCTGCTGCGCTCTAGTCTATCCTCCTTCGATTTGCGGAGGCCAGCAATAGTGGTATCGGCACGTAAGTTTGAGTTACGTTACTTTCAGTTATGTTACGTTTGGTCTGGTTAGAATTGGGTATCTTTGACTTTTATGCTATGCACTGCTATTCCGTGGATTTCAGCGGTCTACTGTGCTCTGATATGCCCTGCTTTGCTTTGCGGATGCCAGAAATTGAGGCCGCGACTCGTCATGTTGAGTTAGATTACGTTTGGTTGTGTTACGTTTGGTTAGTGCAGGACAGGATGGCATTAACTTTCGCGCTATACACATCTGTTCCGTGGATGTCTGCGTAGCACACTGCTCTACTCTCCTCTGCTTGGTCCTGTGGATGACAGTAATAGTGGTCATAGCACGTTTGCTTGTGTTAGGTTACGTTTGGTAAGGTTAGGTTACGTTAAGTTTGGTGAGGATGGCTTCGGCACTTGTGCAATGCATTGCTCCTCGGCGGATCTCTGACATCTACTGTGCTCTATATGTTCTGCTTGGCTCCGTGGCTGGCAGGAGCGGTTGTCCCCGCACGTTTGGTTGAGCTATGTGACGTTTGGCTTTGTTACGTTTGGATAAGTTAGGGCAGGATAGCTTCGTTTTTTGTGCTATACACTGCTGTTCAGTGAATTTCTGTGCTCTATCTCCTCTTATATGTCCTGCTTGCATCTGAGGAGGGCCGCAGTGGGGGCCTCGGCACGTTAGGATTAGTTAGGTAACGTCTGCTTAGGTTATGTTCCGCTAGGGTAGGACAGGATAGCTTCGAGTTTTGAGCTATACACTGTTCTTCGGCGGATTTCTGCGCTCTACTCTCCTCTAATATCTTTTGCCTGGCTCTGGGGAAGCCAGGAAATATTGCCTCGGGACGGTAGGTCGGTTTATGTTAAGTTTGATTTGGTTAGGTTGGGTTAGGAGTGTCTAGGATAGCACTGGCTATTGTGCTGTACACTGCTATTCGATGACTTTCTGCACTCTACGTTGCTCTACTAGTCTTTGCCTGGCTCCGGGGATGTCAGCAACGGTGGTCGTGATGCCTTGCTTCGAGTTACGTTACGTTCGGCATGATTAGGTCAGTTTAAGTTTGGTCAGGATATCTTTGACTTTTGTGCTATACACCGAAATGCGTTGAGCGTCTGCGGTACACTGTGCTCTAGTATGGTCTGTTTGGTTCTGCGGAGGCAAGCGATAGTGGTCTCCGCTTGTTAGGTTGAGTTAGGTTACGTTTCTTAATCTCACGACTGGATAGTTTGGGATAGGATGGATTTGTCTTTTGTGCTACTCACAGATATTCTGTTGATTTCTGTGCCCTACTGCGCGCTGGTTTGTTCTGCTTGGATCTGGGGCGGCCAGCAATAGCGGTCTCGGCACGTTAGGTTGTGTTATGTATGGTTTGGATTGGTCAGGATCGGTTAAGTTTGTTTAGGATGGCTTTGACTTTGTGCTTTACGCTGAGCTTCTGTTGACCTCTGAGATCTACTGTGCTCTAGTTTATTCTGCTTGGCTCCGGGATGCCAGCAGCTGTGGTCGCCGCACGTCAGCTTTGGTTAGGTTACGTTTGGTTAGGTTAAGTTAAATCAGGTTAGGTTAGAACACTTTTGAAGTTTGTGCTCTACATTGCAGTGAAATGGACTCCTTCGCTTTACTGTGCTATAGTATATTCAGCTTCGCTACGGGGAGGCCAGCCACAATGGTCACGGCACGATACCATGCGATTGGTTACGTTGGATTAGGTTTGGTTAGGTTTGGTTAGGACGGGGCACCTAGACTATTGTGCTATTCACAGCGGTTCGATCGATTTTTGCTCTCTACACTCCTCTAACATGATCTACTTGACTCTGGGGAGCGCAGCTGCGGTGGTCCCGGCACGGCAGTATGCGCTAGGATACGTTTGGTTGCATTCCGTTTGGTTAGGGTAGTACATGATAGACTTGAGTCTTGCGACACACTGTCATTCGGTGAAATTCTGCGCTCTACGGTGCTCTACTATATTCTGCTTGGCTCTGTGGAGGCCAGCAATAGCGGTTTCCGCACGTTGGGTAGAGCTATGATATGTTCGGTTAGGTTAGGTTTGGCAGGTATGGATGGTATATCCTCCACTTTTGTTCTATACACTGCAATGCGTTGGATTTCTGCGAACTACTGTGCTATAGTAAAATCTACCTGGCTATGTGGATGCCAGCAACAGTCGCCTCGGCAGGCTAGGTTGGGTTATGTTACGTTTAGCTATGTTAGGTTGCTACGGTTAAGTTAGGACGGCCCGGATTTTCCTGCTACGCACTGAAATTCGGCGGATTTCTGCGCTAGACTGTGCACCAGTATATCCTGCTCGGATATGGGGAGGCCAGCAGTAGACCTATCTCAACGTAATGAGACGCGGCCACGCTTTCAGTCTCCGCCAGAGCAAAGCAGAACCCATTAGATCGCAGTAGTGAGCAGAAATCCAATGAAAAGCATCTAACAGCGCAAAAGTCAAAGTAATCCTGTCCTAACATATCCAAACGTGACAAAGCCAAACGTAACGTAACTCAGCCTAACCGAACCACACCACCATTGCTGACCTCCCCAGAGCCAAGCAGAGCATGTTAGAGCTCAGCATAGCGCAGTATTTCACAGAATAACAGTGTATAGCTCAAAAGTCAAAGTTATCCTCTCCTGCCATAAACAAACATAACATAACCAATCGCAGACTAAACCAAATAACGAGACGGTACCATTGTTACTGGCCTCGCCATACTCGAGCGGAACGTAGAAGAGCAATGTTGAGCGTAGAAATACGACGAAGTGCAGTGTATAGCACAATGCCGCAGCTATCCTATCCTAACCTGTCCAAACGTAATATAACCAAGTGCAACTATCACGGCCTAAGGGATCGCGACTGCTATTGCTAGCCTTCGCAGAGTCGAGCAGAGCATAGTAGAGTGGAGAAATCCATCGCATAGCCTTGTATACCCAGGAAGTCAAAGCTATCCAAAGCTAACCCAAACAAACGTAGCTTAACCGAACGCTGCATAACTCAACCTAACGTTCCGAGGCCACTATTGGTGGCCTCCCCAGACACAAGCGCAGCATATTGGAGCACAGCAGAGCGCAGATATTCTCCGAATGGCAGTGCATAGCACAAAAGTCAAAGCTATCCTAGCCAAACATAAAGAAATGTAACATATCCAAACGTAACCAAACACAACCTTACGCGCCTAGACAACAATTGTTGACTTCCACAGAGCCATGAAGAACATACAAGGGCACAGTAGAGAGCAGAATGCCGCCGCATTGCAGTGTGAAGCACGAAAGTCAAGGATATCCTAACTTAACCTTACCTAACCCAACCGAATCTAAAGAAGCCTAACTCGACGTGGCGTGCCGATACCACCATTGCTGGTCCTCCTTGAGTCAAGCCGAGCACATTACAGTACAGTAGAGCGCAGAAATCCGTCGAATAGCGGCGTGCAGTGCAGGAGTCGTTGCTAGCTCCACGTAACCAAACAAATCGTGGCGGAACCGAACGTAGCATAATTCAACCCAACGTGCAGCGACCACTATTGTCGGTCTGCCCAGAGTCGAGCGAAGCATAGTCAAGCAGAGTAGGGCGCAGAAAAGCACCAAATTACAGTCTATGCCAAAAAAGTCAGAGCTAAGCAAATCTAACCCATGCAAGCGCACACTCACCCAACGTAAACTGACCCAACCTATCCAGTCGAGACCACTATTTCTGGCCCCTAAGGGCATTATACTGGAGAGTATAGCGCAGAAATCCATAGAAATGCAGTGCATAACAAAAAAGTCAAATCTATCCAGCCCTGACATTACCAAACGTGAACTACATGAACCTAACATGCATAGACCAGAATTTCTGACCTGCACAAAGACAAGCAGAATATACTAGAGCACTGTAGGGAGCACAAATCCGCCGCATTGCAGTATAAAGCACAAAAGTCAAGAGTACCCTAACCTAATCTGTCCTAACCTAACCCAACCTGTCGTAGCTTAACTCAAGGTTGCGTGGCGATACCGCTATTGCTGGCCCTCCCAGAGCGAAGCTGAGCATACTACAGCACAGTAGAGCGCAGAAATCCGCCGAATTGCGGTGTACAGCGCAAGAGCCATAGTTAGACCCTCCTAACCGTACCATTCGTGACGGAACCGAACGTAACATAACTCGAACAAACATGCAGCGACCACTATTGCTGGCCTTCGCAGATTCGAGCAGAGTATAGTCGAGCACAGTAGAGCGCGGTCATCCACCGAATAATAGTCTGTGCCAAGAAATTCAGAGCTATCCATATCTAACCCAAGCAAGCGTACCTTATCCAAACGTAACCTAACACAGCCCAGCGTGCCGAGACCACTACTGCTGGGCTGCCCAGAGCCAAGCAGAGCATATTAGAGCATAGTGTAGCGCAGAAGTTCAGCGAGTAGCTGTGTGTAGCACAAAAGTCAGATCTGTAAAGTCTTAAACTAGCCAATCGTGTCCTAACCAAACGTAACATAACTGAAACTAACGTGCCGAGACCACTATTACTGGCCTCCCCAGAACTAAGCGGAACATATTAGAGCGCAGTGGACTGCAGGATTCCACCGAATAGCAGTGTAAGCCGCAAAAGTCAGATATATCCTCCCCTAACCTGACCAAACGTAACATAGCCGAACGCAACCAAATCCAACCTAACGTGCCTATGCCACTATTGCTAGCCTCTCCAGCTCTAAGCAGAGCACACAAGAGTACAGTAGTGCGCAGAAGTCCAACGAAAAAGACAGCACATCGTAAAAGTCAAAGCGGCCTTATGCAAACCTAAGACAACCTAGCACAGCCGAACGTAACATAACTTTACCTACGGTGTCACGAACACCACTGCTGGCCACCGCACAGTCGAGCTGAGTATAGTAGAGCAATGTGGAGCGCAGGTACCCATCGAAGAACAGTGTATAGCGCAAAAGTCAAATCCATCATATCCTAACCTATCCGAGCCTAATATAGCTAAACGTATCCCAACTTAACCTAACGTGCCGAGAGCGTTACTGATGGAAGCCCCAGAGCCAAGCAGAGTTTGCTATGACACAGTAGAGCGCAGAGAGCCGCAAAATCGCAGCGTGTAGCACAAAAGTCGAGTGTACCCTAACCTAAGGTGACTTCGCCTAACACAGACAAACGTGGATTGACTAAACTTAACGAGCATAGACCACTATATCTGGCACCTCCACTTCCAAGCAGAACATACTAGAGCGCAGTAGGGAGCAGAAATTCAACGAATGGCAGTGTATAGCACAAAGGTAATGGCCACCATAATCAAACCTAGCCAAACCTAGCCTAACCGAGCGTAACATAACACAAGCTATCGTGGCACTGCGACTATTGCTAGTCACTTCAGGGTTGAGCAGAGTATAGTAGAGCTATGTAGAGTGCAGAAATCAGCCGAATAGCCGTGTATGGGAAAAAAGTCAAAGTTACCCTATCCAAACCTAGCCAAACGTATCTTAACCAAACGCAACCAAATCCGACCTAACGTGCCTAAACGACTATTTCGGGTCTCCCCACCGCCAAGTAGAACATACTATAGCAGAGTCGAGCGCAGAAGTCCAAATATTGGCAATGCATAACAGAACACCTGCCCGAACACAGACAAACCTAACCAAACCAAACGTAACCTGACACAACCTATCGTGCAGATACCACTATCGCTGGCATGCCAGAGACAAGCAGAGCACCCTATAGCACAGTAGAACGCAGAATGCCACGAAAGAGTGGCGAATAGCACAAACGTCAAAATACCCCGTACCGTACCAGACCTAACCTGGAATAACCATACGAAGAATAAATAGACCTAACGAGCCGAGACCACTATTGCTGGTCGCGAAGAGCCAAGCAGAGCGAACTGGAACTGAGTAGAGCGCAGGAATCCACCGAATAAAAGTGTCTGGCACGAAAGTCACAGCTATCCCAAGAAAACGTAACAGAAACTGACCTAACCATACCTAACCCAATTCAGACTAACCTGCCTCCACAACTGTTGCTGGACTCCGCAGAGCCAAGCAGAATATGCCAGAGCACAGTAGAGCGAAGAAACCGACCGTACTGCTGTGAGTAGCACAAAAGTCAAACATATCGTGACCAAGCACAACCAAACCTATCCTAACCAGACGTAACGTAACTCAACATAACGTAACGCGACCACTATTACTGGCCGTCCCCAGAGACAAGCGGTATATGATAGAGCACGGTAGAGCGCAGGAGTCCATGGAATATCAGTGTTGAACATTATGGACAACGCCACCCTAACCTGATCCAACCTAACTTAACCCAACCAGACGTAGCATAACTCAAAAAACGTGCTCAATCCACTATTCCTGGCCTCCACGGAGCCAAGCAGAGTATACTAGAGCACAGTAGGTCGCAAAAATCCAACGAGTAGCAGTGTCTAGCACAAAAGTCAAAGCTATCATAGCCAGACCTAACACAACCCAGCCCAGCCAAACGTAACCATACTCAAACAATCGCGTCGCGACCACTATTGCTGGTCACTTGAGAGCCGAGCAGAGTATAGCACAGCAATGTAGAGCGTAGAAACTCATCGAATAGCAGTGTCTGGTACGAAAGCCAAAGTTACCCTATACAAACCTAATGAAACGTAGCACAACCAAACGCAACCAAATCCAACCTAACGTCCCGTGACGCCTATTGTTGCCCTCCCAGAGCCAAGCAGAGCATACTAGATCACAGTAGAGCGCAGAAACGCCCCGAATAGTAGTGTACAACACGAAAGTCAGATCTACCCTGTCCTAACCTAATCAAAAGTAACATAGCAAAACGTAACCTATCAAACCCTAACGCGCCGAAACCGATACTGCTGGCCTCCGTAGGGTCAAGCAGAGCATATTAGAGGAGAGTAGAGCGCAGATATTCATATAATCGCAGTGTAAGGTAGAAAAGTCTAGGCTATCGGAACCTAACCTGAGATAATTTAACATAACCGAACGTAACCTATCTCAACCTAATGTGCCGAGACCACCATTACGGTCATCCCCAGAGCCAAGCAGAATATATCAGAGCTCAGTACAGCGCAGAAATCCTCCTCACTCCAGTGTACAGCGTGAAGGTCGATGACAATGTAACCTAACCTGAACAAACCTATCTTAACCAAACGTAACGTAGCTGTACATATCGCACCGCGGCTTCCATTTCTAGCCCAGGCGGAGCAAAGCAGAGCACATTAGATTGCAGTGAATCGTGGAAATCCACCGAAAAGCAGTGTACAGCACAAAAGTCAAAGTTGCCCTGGCCTAGTCTAACCAAACGTAACATAAGCAAAGGTATCCTATCTCCACCTAACCGACCTATGCCACTGGTGCAGACCTCAACAGAGCCGAACAGAATATAGTAGGGCGCAGTGGACTACAGAAATCCGCGGCGCTGCAGCCTGAAGCACAATGCAACAGGTATTCTAACCAAACCTGACTCAGCCTAACCAAACAAAACGTAGCCTATCACAACTTAACGTGCCGTGACCGCTCTTGCAGTCCTTCCCATGGCTAATGTGAACTTGTCAGGTCACAGTATAGCTCAGAAATCCACCCAGTAGCAGTGTATAGCACAAATGACAAAGATAACCTTTCCGGGCTTAACCATCTGCAACATACCAAAACGCAACGTAACCGATCATAACGTGAGGCGACCACCATTGCTGGCCTCCCCTGTGTCGAACAGAGTATATTAGAGTAATCGGGAGCCCAGACATCCAGCGAATAGCAGTCTATATCACAAAAGTCGAAGCAGTTTCTTCTTAACCTATCCAAACGAAATAAAACCAAACTAAAAATAGCAGCGAAAAGCACAAGTGTCAAAGGTACCCTAACATTACCAGACTTAACGTAACCCAACCAAGCGTAGACTAAATAAACCTGACGAGCCGAGACCAATATGCTGGCCTCCCCAACGCCAAGCACAACGTATTAAAGGAGAGTAGAGCGCAGATGTCCAAAGAATGGCAATGTGTAGCAGAATGGTCAAACCTATCCTAACCGAACCCAGGCTGGTTTAACCTATCCAAACGTAACCTAACATATCCCAACGTGCCGGGACAACTATTGCTGGCGTTCCAGAGCCAGGTAAAGCATATTATTGCACAGTAGAGCGCAGAAATCCAACGAACAGCGGTGTACAGCAGAAAAGTCAGATCTACCCTTTCCAAACCTGACCAAACGTAACATAACCTAACGTAACGTAACTCAACCTATCGTGCCGTGGCCACTACGGACGGAATCCGCAGAGCCAAGCAGAATAGG
Organism: Eufriesea mexicana; assembly: GCF_001483705.2. Lineage (NCBI taxonomy): Eukaryota > Metazoa > Arthropoda > Insecta > Hymenoptera > Apidae > Eufriesea > Eufriesea mexicana. Next base: position 25,288 of record NW_016917990.1, read on the forward strand.
CTAGAGCGCAGTAGAGCGTTGAAATCGGCCGCACTGTACTGCATAGCACAAAGGACAAAGGCACCCTGGTCCAACCTAACCCAACCTAACCTAACCGGACGTAACGTGCCGCGATCGCCATTAGGTTATATTTGCGAGGTCAGGTTAGGTATAGTTCGACCATGATTGCTCTGTCTTCCGTCTATACACTGCGTTTCCATGGATTTCTGAACTCTTCTCTCCTCCAATACGTTCTGCTCGGCACTGTGGGGGCCTGCAATAGTGGCCTCGACACATTAGGTATAATCAGGTTACGTTTGGTTATGCTAGGTTAGGCTAGGTTAGGCTATCTTAGCATGGGTTAGGTTTACATGGCTTTGTCCTTTATGCTGTACACTGCAATGCTACTGACGCCTGCGCTCCACTCTCCTCTAACATGTTCCTCTCGGCAGTGGAGAGGCCAGCAATCGTGGTCTCGGCATGTTAGGTTTTGTTATAACACATTTGTCTACGTTACGTTTGACTACGTTAGGATGTGGTAGCTTCGACAATTGTGCTATGCACTGCGATTCTATGGATATCTGCGAACCACTCAACTCTAATATGTTCTGCTTGGCGCTGGGGTGGTGAGCAATAGTGGTGTAGGCACCTTAGGTTGAGTTATATTCTATCGGCTATGTTAAGTTTGGACAGGTTAGGATAGGGTGACTTTGACTTTAGAGCTACACACGGCTATTTGGAGGATTTCTGCACTCTACTGTACACCAATATGTCCAGCTAAGCTCTGGGAGGGCCAGAAATTGTGGTATCGGTAACTTACGTTGAGATAGGCTTCGTATGGTTGGGTTAGGTTAGGTCAGGTTAGGTGATGGATAGGTATCTTTTACTTTTGTGCTCTACACTGCAATGCGGCGGATTTCTGCGCTCTTCTGTGACCAAGCATGCTCTGCCTTACTCTGGCGCCGCCAGAGATAGTGGCCGCGTCGCGGTATGTTGAGTTAGGTTACGTTTGGTTAAGCTAGGTTTCGTTGAGTTTGGTTAGGGTAGCTTTGACTTTTGTGCTCAACACTGCCATTCTATAGACTTCTGCGCTCTGCTATCCTCTAACGTATTCTGCTTGGCGAAGGGGAGGCCAGCAAAGCTGGTTGTTGAACGGCAGGTTGAGATTGGTTACGTTTGGTTAGGTAAGGTTTGGTTATGATAGGAGAGGGTAGCTTTGACTTTTGTGCGATACTTTGCTATTCGGTGGATTTCTGCTATCTACTGTGCTCCCAAATGCTCTGCTTGACACTGGGGAGGCCAGCAATAGCGGTCCCGGATCGTTAGCTTATGTTGTGCTACGTCTGGTTTTATTATGTTTGGATAGGCTAGGATAGGGTAGCTTACCTGCTATCCTCTAACGTATTCTGCTTGGCGAAGGGGAGGCCAGCAAAGCTGGTTGTTAAACGGCTGGTTGAGATTGGTTACGTTTGGTTAGGTAAGGTTTGGCTATGATAGGAGAGGGTAGCTTTGACTTTTGTGCGATACTTTGCTATTCGGAGGATTTCTGCTATCTACTGTGCTCCCAAATGCTCTGCTTGACACTGGGGAGGCCAGCAATAGCGGTCCCGGATCGTTAGCTTATGTTGTGCTACGTCTGGTTTTATTATGTTTGGATAGGCTAGGATAGGGTAGCTTTGACTTTTGTGCTGTACACTGCTGTGCTGTGGATTTCTGCGCTCTAGTCTCCTCTAGTTTGTACTGCTGCGCTCTGGGAGAGCAGCAATAGACGTCTCGTCACGATAGGTTGTGTTATGTTACGTTCTGTACGGTTACGTTAGCCTATGTTAGGGTATGATAGCATTGACTTTTGTGCTATGCACTGCTGACCGGTGGATGTCTGCGCTCTGCGGCGCTCTAGTATTTTTGCTTGGTTCTGTGTATGCCAGCAATAGTTGTCTCGGCGCGTAACGTTTACATTGGACACGTCCAGTTATGTAACGTTTTGCTAGGTTAGGATATGGTTGCTACGGCCTCTGTGCTATACACTGCTAGTCTATGGCTTTCTGCGATCTACGCCACTCCAATAAGCTCTGCTTGGCTCTGGAGAGGGCAGCAAAAGACGACTCGTCACGTTAGGTTGAGCTAGGTTACCTTTGGTTACGTTACGTTTGGTTAGGATAGCTTTGACTTTTGTGCAATACACTGCTGTCCGGTGGATTACTGCGCTCTACTGTGATCCAAAGTCTTCCCTTTGTCTCTGGGGAGGCCAGCAATATTGGTCTCCGCACGCTAGGTTGAGTTCGGTCGCGTTTGGTTATTTGTATTGGCTAGCATAGTCTTTCGTGCTACTCGCTGTTATTCGGTGGACTTCTGCGCCTTACTGTGCTCGGGTATGCTCTGCTTAGCCCTGTGGAGGCCAGAAATAGCGGTCGCCTCTCGTTATGCAGAGTTTGGTTACGTTTGGCTACGATAAGTACGATTACGTTACTATAGGCCAGCCTTCTCTTCTTTGCTATGCACTACGATTCTGCGGACTTTAGTGTCCTTCCCGTAATCCGTTCTGCTTGGCTCTCGGGTGGACAGTAGCAGTGGCCTCGGCACGCTAGCCTGGGCTATGTTACGTATGGTTTGGTTAGGTTATGTTAAGTTTGGAAGGGGTAGCTCTGACTCTCGTGCTTTACACTGTTATTCGGTGGATTTCTGCGGTCAGCTGTTCTCTACTATATTCTGCTTGTCCCTGGGTAGGTAAGCAGTAGTTGCCTCGTCACGTGGGTTTGAGTGATGTTACGTTTGGTTATGTGAGGATTGGTAATGTTAGGTTAGGGTATCCTTGACTTTCGTGCTGTACACTGCTTTTCGATGGATTCCTGCGCTATACTGTGCTCTAGTATGTTCTGCTTGGCTGTATGGAGGCCAGCAGAAGCGTCCTCGGCAAGCTAGCTTGAGTTCGGTTGCGTACTGTTATGTTACGTTTGTCTGGGTTAGGATAGGTTAGCTCTGGTTTTTGTGCTATATAATGACATTCTATTTATATCGGCGCTCTACTCTCCACTAATATGTTCTACTCGGCTCTGGGGAGGTCAACAATAGCTTTCGCCGCACGTCAGATGGAGTTAGCTTACGTTTCGTTATGCTAAGCTTGGTTAGGTTAGGACAGATCAGCTTTGACCTTTGTGCTATACACTGCTCCCCTGTGGGTTTCTTCTATCTACTGTCCCCTGATATTTCCTGCTTGGCTGTGGTGATGCAGCAATATTGCCCTCGGCTCGTTTGGTTGTGCTATGTTACGTTAGGTCATGTAACCTTCGTTTAGCTTAGGGAAGCGTAGCGTTGACTTTTGTGCCACACACTGCTATTCTGTGGGCATCTGCGCTCTACTCCCCTCTAGTATGTTCTGCGGAAGGTAGCTGCAGACATATCGCCAATTCAGGTTGAGTTATGTTACGTTCGGTTACGTCACCTTTGGTGTCGTTAGGATAGGGTAGCTTTGACATTTGTGCCGTACACCGCTTTTCTATGGATTTCGGCACCCTATTCTCCTCCAATACGTTCTGCTCGGCACTGTGGATGCCGGCGATAGTGGTCTCCACACATTAGGTAGAATTAGGTTACGTTTGGTTGTGGTAGGGATGGTTAGGATACGATATTTAGCTTTGAGATTTGTGCTACACGCAGATATTCGGTGGATTTCTGCGCTCCCCTATGCGCTAGTATATCCTGCTTGGCTCTGGGGATGCCAGCAATAGTTGTCTCGGTAAGTTAGGCTGGGTTAGGTTAGGTTTGGTTACGTTGCGCTTTGTTAGGTTAGGACAGGACAGCATTGACTTCTGTGCTATACACTGCTGCTCCATGGATTTCTACCCTCCACTGGGCTACAGTATGTTCTGCTTGGCCCTGTGGTGGTTAGCAGTAGACGTCTCCGCACCTTATGCAGAGTTAGCCTACGTTAGGTTAGTCTTGGATAGCTCAGGTAATGCTTGGATATCTTTGACTTTTGTGCTGTACCCAGCGATTTGGCGGATTTCTGCGCACTAGTGTTCTTCAGTATATTCTGCTTAGCTCTGGGAATTGCAGCAATAGACGTCTCGTCACGTTGGGCTGAATTATAATACTTTCGACTATGTTTTGATATGCAAATTTCGGTCCGTATGGCTTTGACCTTCGTACACTGTTACCCGGTGGATTTCTGCGCTCTACTGTGCTCTACCACAATCTACTTGGCTTTAGCGAAGCCAGCAATAGTTGTTCCGGCACGTTATATTGAGTTGTGCTACGTTTGGTCTGGTTACGTTTGGTTGGGTTAGGTTCGGAAAGCTTTGACTTTTCCGTTATAGACTGCGATTCTACGGATTTCGGTGCTCCACTATCCTCTAATCTGTCCTGCTTGGCTCTGGCAAGGCCAGCAATAGTGGCCTCGGCTCGTTACGATGAGACACGTTACTTTTGATTACGTTGGGGATAAACATAAAGAAATGTAACATATCCAAACGTAACCAAACACAACCTTACGCGCCTGGACAACAATTGTTGACTTCCACAGAGCCATGAAGAACATACAAGGGCACAGTAGAGAGCAGAATGCCGCCGCATTGCAGTGTGAAGCACGAAAGTCAAAGATATCCTAACTTAACCTTACCTAACCCAACCGAATCTAAAGAAGCCTAACTCGACGTGGCGTGCCGATACCACCATTGCTGGTCCTCCTTGAGTCAAGCCGAGCACATTACAGTACAGTAGAGCGCAGAAATCCGTCGAATAGCGGCGTGCAGTGCAGGAGTCGTTGCTAGCTCCACGTAACCAAACAAATCGTGGCGGAACCGAACGTAGCATAATTCAACCCAACGTGCAGCGACCACTATTGTCGGTCTGCCCAGAGTCGAGCGAAGCATAGTCAAGCAGAGTAGGGCGCAGAAAAGCACCAAATTACAGTCTATGCCAAAAAAGTCAGAGCTAAGCAAATCTAACCCATGCAAGCGCACACTCACCCAACGTAAACTGACCCAACCTATCCAGTCGAGACCACTATTTCTGGCCCCCAAGGGCTTTATGCTGGAGAGTATAGCGCAGAAATCCATAGAAATGCAGTGCATAACAAAAAAGTCAAATCTTTCCAGCCCTGACATTACCAAACGTGAACTACATGAACCTAACATGCATAGACCAGAATTTCTG
>NW_016917991.1:0-1239 GCF_001483705.2 Eufriesea mexicana
CCATCCATACTAGCACCCATCCATTCATCCATCGATCCATACATCTCTCCATCCATACATCCACCCATCCACACGTTCATACATCCACACGTCCATAAATCCATCCATCCATACACCCCTACAACCATACATACACCCTTCCATACATCCATACATACATCCATACATACATCCACCCACACAACCATCCACTCATAATCCACACATCCATACAATTATAGATCCATACATCCATTCATCCGTACATCCGTCCATCCAAACCTCAATCCTTCGATACATCCATCCATACATACATCCATCCATCCATACCTCAATCCATCCATACGTCCATTCATCCGTATATCCGTCCATCCGTACCTCATTCCATCCATACAACCATCCATCCATACGGCCATCAATCCATGCATTCATCTATCCAAACATAAATTCTTCCATACATCCACCCAGCCATACAACCATCCATCTATACATCCATCGATCCATACATCTATCCATCCATACATCCAACCATCCACACACCCATAAATCCATCCATCCATACATCCATACAACCATACATTCATCCATACATACATCGTTACATACATCCATACATCCATCCGTCCATACATCCATCCACTCACATATCCAGCCATCCATACATCCATACATACATCTATACACACGTCCGTTCATACGTCCATCTATCCACGAATCCACAAATCCATTCATCCACCAATCCATAAATCCATCCAATCATAGATCCATCCATCCATTCATTCATACCCCCATACACCCGTCCATCCGCACATCCATACATTCATACGTCCACCCATCCATACATCCATCGATCCATACATCTATCCATCCATACAACCATCCACCAATCCATTCATCCATACATACATACAAACATACATCAATACATCCATACATTCATCAATGCATCCATACACCCGTACATCCATAAATATGTACACCCATACGTCCATACATCCATATATTCATTCATCCATACATGCATACATCCATACAGCCATGCATACATCTATACACACATCCGTACATACATCCATCGATCCACCCATCCATAAATCGATTCATCCACCCATCCATATATCCATCCAACCATAGAAAAAGCCATCCATAAATTCATGCATCCATACATCCGCCATCCGCTCATCCATCCATCCATAGGTCCACCCTTCGATACATTAGTCCATCCATACGTCCACCCATCCTTACGTCCACCGATCCATA
>NW_016917992.1:0-917 GCF_001483705.2 Eufriesea mexicana
CAGTGAATAGATCAAAAGTCGAGGATGACCTAACCTAACCTGGCATAACCTAACCTAACCGAACGTAGCATAACTCAAAGCTTCGTGTCGCAACCGCTGCTCCAGGCATTCCCAGAGCCATGCAGAATGTAGTGGAGCACACGAGGTCACAGTAACACAACGAATAACTGTGTACAGCACGAAAGTAGAAGCTATAATAACCAAACGTGGCTTAACACTTTTTTTCTTTTTTTTCGCGTGGAGGGAAATCTTCCAAAGATACCCGGCCCCCTTAGGGGCGGGGGCGGGGTTTTGTGGTATTTTTGCCCACTGAAACCCACAAGATGGCCTCACTTCGCATTTCGGTACGCCCTGCAATTCGCGGCGGCGCAATTGCCATGGCGCCGACGCGACGCAACCGCATCTCCATCCCGGCGCGACGGGAAATCGCAACCGAAACGAGCATGTCCATGCGAGCGAGACGGGTCGATTACAGGAACACACAGCACGCATACCTCCGCACCGCAACGCACGCACTCACTGCGGACGCCACGCGAACATCACGCGACGCCGCGAGCCCGGAGCACGGTCCCTTGGACTGACGTGCCCCCACACGCCAGCCCGTGGTCACCCTGATCTCGGTTACAACGGGAGAGAGAGACGGTCTCCCCGGCCGTAGGTACATGGTCGCTCGCGAAGGCGGAGGTCTAACGCGTTAACACACCCGGCAGTGCGCTTGCCGTCCATCGGCGCCGCGCTTGCAGCCTACGCCGCCCTACGCGCGAGGAGCATGCGCAACGCTCGCGGGCTCTCTCTGCGGCCTCCTTCTGTAACATAACCACCTCGCAGAAGGAGGCCGCAGCACGCCAAGCACCTAAGCTCTCCATCAACCGCGCCACGACAACGGAGAGCGAAAGGTCCCGACCCACCACGCGACA
>NW_016917992.1:1385-2091 GCF_001483705.2 Eufriesea mexicana
GCGACTCCCGTGTAGGGGCGGCGCACCCTCCCTTCTGGCCCACCCAGGTTGGGTAGCAGGCGACACAGCGCCCCCGCCATACCTTCCAGGCGTGGTTCCTGCGCGAGAAAATGCTCGTCGAACTTCCAGTGGCTATCGAGGACGAGACCCAGATATTTCATCCGATCCAGTACCACGACCACGACGTTCCCCACGCGCATCGGGGACTAGGGCAGCTTGTCGCGGTGCCGATGGGAAAACCACATTGCCTCTGTCTTCTCGGGGGAGATACTCAGCCCCAGCCGCTAGATGCTATTCGCTACGAGGGCCATGCCGCTTTCCGCGCGCAGCGTGGCTTCCTGCCATCTCGAGCCGGCGGCCATCACCAGCGTGACTCCCGCGTAACACGTCAGGCTCAGGTCGTGGTGGAGGGGAGTACGCAACACGGCGACGTACGCGACGTCCCAGAGGATCGGCCCGTGTACCGATCCCTGTGGAACCTCACAGTTCGTCGCCCGCACGACGGTCGAGAGTCGTCCGGGATACTCGATCGGGCGCTCCGCCAAATAGTCGCCGATCTCTGCAATCATTTATCGGGGAACCCTGTGGTACATTAAGGCATACTGGATGGCGGCCCAGGGCAGGGTGCTGAAGGCTTTGGCGATATCCATACAGACCTCAAGCGCCACCCCGCCCCGGTCAACGGCAGCCTCCGACAGAGTAGGAA
>NW_016917992.1:3861-5212 GCF_001483705.2 Eufriesea mexicana
GGCCCGCCGTCCCACACCTGAAACAGGTGTCGCTGCGGCCCACCGCGCTGGAGCATCTGTTCCTCTCGTCACCGTACGCCAGGCAACGGAAGCACTGGAGGCGGAGTGCCCCCAAGGCTACGACCCGGGCCGAAGACCAGCCGACGCGGATCCGCCCGGAATCTTCGGCCTTTCTCGCTGCCGCGAGGGGACACTGAGCCCACACAGAGCCCAGCCCCGAAACGGAAGGCCGGAACACTCCGGTTCTTATTTCCGCCTCGTTGCAATCACCGACCCTGGCCACGGCAGCAGCCACCTCGCGGGGAGTGACAGAGTCGGCGAGCCCTGTCACCCTCAGCACCGCTTTCCGGTGGGAACTGTTCTCCTTGTCGTGAACAGGCATCGCTCCGGTCTTCGCGGCGGTCGCGAGAAGCGCGCGAGCGGAGCTTGTCCCCGGGTCGCGGCTCCCCGTCTTACCGCCGGCACTCTTGGGCGCACTCGCGGGTACTCTAGCGGGTAATTGCGGGGCTGCGGCCTCCTGCCGCTGCGCTAGCTTCTCGCGCCTGCCGATGACAAGAGACCAGCTGGCATCTGCGCCCTTCCCTGCTACTACGAGTGTGGCAACCGGCGCCTTCGACGGGGCGTCAACAGGACCGCCTCGGGAAGCGCCCGCAGTTGTGTCCGCCGAGGCCACCAGTGCAGACCGCGCGCGCAGACCGGCGGTGGAAATCGCTTGCTCCGGTGCGCGGGCAGGCGCATCCCGCCCGGCGGCCATGGGGAGCGTACGCACGAGCTGCTCGAGCTTTGCGTCGATTCGGAGCCTGAGTGCCGCGAGGGCAGCCTCCATACCGAACTCGGGCGCCGGTGCCGCTGCTCCGACTCCCGCGGACGAACGCACATTTCGAGCATTCGCGGGGTCAGCGATTACCCGCCTCCGCTCCAGAGCCAGCTCCGCGCGCAAGGAGGCGGTCACCGCCTGCTGGGTGGCACCCTTCGCCCTCAAGTCGGCTATCACTGCCTGCTCGGAGACATCCTACTCCAGCAGACTGGCGATTTCCGCCATCGGCACACTGACCACATCCGCCATTGTCTCCTGGGCACGGCCGGCTGTTTCTTGGAGACTCACCTCCCAGCCTACCTAGTCCATCACCCTGGCGCAAATACGGAAGGTGCGGACGTAGGGGCCGTGAAGATATTTACTTTTGTTTGCCATCGTCTCTATTCTCGCGCAATTCTCGGATATAACGGCAGACCGTTACACAACACATTGCGGACGGTGCACTCTGGCGAGATCCTCCCGTGTGACAAGGTACAACACAAAAGCTATAGCTACGTTTACCAAACATAGCTTAACCCAACCAAGCCGTACGAA
>NW_016917993.1:0-489 GCF_001483705.2 Eufriesea mexicana
CCCCAGAGCAAAGCAGGACGTATTATATCACAGCAGATCGCAAAAATCCAACGAATAGAAGTGTACAGCACAAAAGTTGAAGCTATCCCAACCAAACTTAGGCTAACCCAACAAAAACGAACGTGACATTACTCATTGCAACGTGCCGCGACCTCTATTGCTGACCTCGACAGAGCAAAGCAGAACACATTAGTGGTGAGTAGATCGCAGAAATCCACAGAATCGCAGAGTATATCAGAAAAGTCGGGTATACCGAAACCTAAACCAAGCCAACACAATACCGAAACCTAAACCAAGCCAACACAATATATCCAAACTCTGTCTATCACAAACTAACATGCCTAGAACACCTTTGCGCCCCCCCCCCTCTTAGCCAAGCCGTACATATCACGGCAGTGTAGAGAGCAGAAATCCACTGAATAGCAGTGTACAGCGCAGAAGATAATGCTATCCCAACCAAACTTACTCTAAACCGGCCTAACATAAGGT
>NW_016917994.1:0-7129 GCF_001483705.2 Eufriesea mexicana
GTGGATAGCACGAACTTCAAAGCTACTATAACCACGCCTGGCCTAAGCTAACAAAACAGAACGTAACATAATTCAACCTAATGTGCCACGAACACCATTCCTTTCATACCATGAGCCAAGCAGAATATAGTAGTGCGCAGTGGAACGCAGAAAGCCACAGGATAGCAATGCATTGCACAAAAGTCTAAGCAGTGCTGACCTAACCCGACCGAGCCGGACACAGCCAAACGTAACCAAACGCAAACTACTGTGCCGCGAACAATATTGCTGCCATCCCATGAGACAATCAGGGTATAGTGGAGAACTGTGGAGCGCAGAAATAAGCAGAATAGGAGCGTACAGCAAAGTCGTCAAGGATATCCAAACACAACTTGTCCTAAGCTCGCCTAGCGGAACGTAGCACGTGTCAGCGTATGCTACCGCGATAGTCTCTGATGGCCACCCCAAAACCAAGCAGAGTAGTGCTGAGCACATTAGAGCGTAGTTTTCGTCCCAATAGCAGTGCATGGCACAAGAATCAGAACTACCCTAACCAAACATTTCCTATCGTGGCCTATGCAGACGTAACGTAAACAAACCTAACATGCTGCGACCACCATTCCAGGCATTCCACGGGGCCAAGCTGATTATAGCAGGACAAATTGGAGCGCAGAAATCCACGGAATAGCAGTGTATAACAGAAAATTCAAGACTATAACTGCCTAACCCAACCTAACTAACCCAGAATAAACGCAAATTGACTCAACCAAACGTGCGGCGAACACTATTTCTTGCCTCCCCAGAGCCGAGCAGAGAATGGTAGCACACTGTAGAGGGCAGAAATATAATGAATCGCAGTGTACAGCACTGATGTCAAAGCCATCCATACCTATCCTAGCCGAACCTACCACAACGAAACGTAACCGATCTCAGTACATCGCGCAGAGGCCACTATTGCCTCTATCCCAGAGCCAAGCGGGACATACTGCAGCACAGCAGAGAACAGAAGTCCACCAAAATGTTGCATACAGCACGAAAGTCAAAGACACAATGACCAAACCTAGCCAAACCTAACCAAATCAAGCGTAACAAAACTCTGCCCAAAGTGTCGAGACCACTACCGCTGACTTTCCCAGAGACAAGCAGAATATGCTAGAGCACAGTAGAGCATACAGGTCCATTGAATATCATTGTTGAGCACATAAGTCAAAGCCATCCTAACCTAACCGAACGAAACCTAACCCAACGAAACGTAGTCCAATTCAACTTATCGTGCCGCGACCAGTATTGCTGGCCTCCACATATCCAAGCAGTGCATAACAGAGAAGTGTAGAGCGCAGAAATCCAAAGAATCACAGTGTAAAGCAGAAAAGTCGATGGTGACCAAACCTAACCAATGCTAACGTAACCTAGCCAAACGTATTCTATCCCAAGCTAACGTGCAACCATTGAATGCAACCTAATTCAACCTATCGTGCCACGGCCGCTATTGCAGGCCCCGCAGGGTCGAGCAGAGTTTAGTGGAGTGCAGTAGTGCGCGAAAAGCAGCCAAATAGTAATGTATAGCAAAAAAAGTCAATGATAACCTAACCTAACCGGACCTAACCTGACCAAACCGAACCTAGAATAACTAAGCCTAACGTGCTGTGACTACTATTGCGGGCCTCCCCAGAGCCCAGCAAGGTATAGTAGAGGAATGAAGAGTGGAGAAATCAACCGAATAGCAGTGCATAGCACAAAAGTCGCAGTTATGCAGTCCTAACCTAGCAAAACGAAACATAACCAAACGAAGCTAGCCGAACCAAACGCGCCTACACCACTATGACAGAACTACTCAGTGCATGGCAGAATACATAAGAGCACAGTGTAGCGAAGATATCCACCGAATGGCAATGTATATCACAAAGGTTGATGCCACCCTTTCCTAACCCAACGAATCGGAACAAAACCAAGCGTAATATAACTAAAAGTAACGTCCCGCGTTCACTATTGCTGGTATCAGCAGATTCGAGCTCAGTAAAGCACTGCACAGTGGAGCGCAGAATTCCACCGAATAACAGTGTGTAACACGAAAGACGAAGCTATCCATACCCAACCCAAGCTAACAGGGCATAACCGAACGTAGCATAACGCAACCTTGCCTGCCGAGACCACTATTGCGGGCAGCTCTAGAGTCAAACAGATTCTACTTGAGCTCAGTAGGACGCAGGGGCCACCAAATTGCACTGTATAGCAGAGAAGTCGGAGATATCCTAAACAAACCTAATCTAACCAAACATAACCAAACGTAGACTAACCGAGCCTAATGTGCCGGATCTAATATTGATGGCATCTCCATGGCCATGAAGAGCATATTAGAGGAGACTAGACATCCGAGATCTTGGAGATCCACCGTATAGAAGTGAATAGCGCAAAAATCGAAGTCACCCTTACCAAATGTAAACTAATCTAACATAACCAAACGTAACCTAGCCCAACCTGTCGTGCCACGGCCTCCATTGCTGGCCTCTCCATAGCCAAGCAGAGCATATTAGGGGATGGTAGTGCGCAGGAGTCACCGAATAGCAGTGTATAACACTAATCACGATGCAATCTTACCAAACGTAACGTAACCTAACCTGACCGAACATAACGTATCTCTACCTGTCGTGCCACGGCCGCCATTGCTGGCCTGCACGGAGTTGAGTTGAGTATATTAGTGCAATGTAGAGCGCAGAAAACCACCGTATAGCCGTGTATAGCGCAAAAGTTAAAGCTATCCACTCCTAACCTAACCAAACGTAACATATCCGAACGCAACCTAACTCAGACATACGTGCCGAGACCAATACTGCTGGCCTCCCCAAAGCCAAGTGGAATATACTGGAGCATAGTAGATCCCAGGAACCCAACGAACAGCAGTTTACACCACGAAAGTCGAAGCTATACTAACATTACCCGAACCAACATACCCTAACCAGACGCAGCATAGCTAAGCCCGACTTGCCGAGACAACTATTACTGGCCTCCCCAGTGACAAACAGGATATACTAGAGAAGTGTGTAGTATTGAAAACCACCGAATGGCGGTGTATAGCACAAAAGACAAACCTACACTGTCCTAACATAACCAAACGAAACATTACCAAACGTAGCCTAACGAAGATTATCGTGCCACAAACACTACTGCTGGCCTCCGCAGATTCGAGCAGAGTATAGTAGAACACGGAAAGCCGCAGAAAGCCGCCAAATAGCATTGTATGGCACAAAAGTCGAAGATATACTTACGTAACCGGACCCAACCTGACCCTAACAAACGTTGAATAGCTAACCCTAACGAGCCGAGGACTCTATTGCTAGACTCTCCAGAGCAAAGCAGGACATATGAGAGGATAGCGGTGTGCAGAAGTCCACCGAACTGCAGTGTATAGCACAAAAGTCTAATACGTCGTAGTCAAATCTAACCCAACCTAACATAACCAAACGTAACCTCACACAATCTAACATGCCGCGAAGACTATTGCTGGCATCCTCAGGGCCAAGCAGAACATAATAGAGGAGAGTAGAGCGCAGAAATCCACCGAATATCAGTGTGTAGCATAAAAGTTAATAGCACAAAAGTCTAATACGTCGTAGTCAAATCTAACCCAACCTAACATAACCAAACGTAACCTCACACAATCTAACATGCCGCGAAGACTATTGCTGGCATCCTCAGGGCCAAGCAGAACATAATAGAGGAGAGTAGAGCGCAGAAATCCACCGAATATCAGTGTGTAGCATAAAAGTTAATAGCACAAAAGTCTAATACGTCGTAGTCAAATCTAACCCAACCTAACATAACCAAACGTAACCTCACACAATCTAACATGCCGCGAAGACTATTGCTGGCATCCTCAGGGCCAAGCAGAACATAATAGAGGAGAGTAGAGCGCAGAAATCCACCGAATATCAGTGTGTAGCATAAAAGTTAATAGCACAAAAGTCTAATACGTCGTAGTCAAATCTAACCCAACCTAACATAACCAAACGTAACCTCACACAATCTAACATGCCGCGAAGACTATTGCTGGCATCCTCAGGGCCAAGCAGAACATAATAGAGGAGAGTAGAGCGCAGAAATCCACCGAATATCAGTGTGTAGCATAAAAGTTAATAGCACAAAAGTCTAATACGTCGTAGTCAAATCTAACCCAACCTAACATAACCAAACGTAACCTCACACAATCTAACATGCCGCGAAGACTATTGCTGGCATCCTCAGGGCCAAGCAGAACATAATAGAGGAGAGTAGAGCGCAGAAATCCACCGAATATCAGTGTGTAGCATAAAAGTTAATAGCACAAAAGTCTAATACGTCGTAGTCAAATCTAACCCAACCTAACATAACCAAACGTAACCTCACACAATCTAACATGCCGCGAAGACTATTGCTGGCATCCTCAGGGCCAAGCAGAACATAATAGAGGAGAGTAGAGCGCAGAAATCCACCGAATATCAGTGTGTAGCATAAAAGTTAATAGCACAAAAGTCTAATACGTCGTAGTCAAATCTAACCCAACCTAACATAACCAAACGTAACCTCACACAATCTAACATGCCGCGAAGACTATTGCTGGCATCCTCAGGGCCAAGCAGAACATAATAGAGGAGAGTAGAGCGCAGAAATCCACCGAATATCAGTGTGTAGCATAAAAGTTAATAGCACAAAAGTCTAATACGTCGTAGTCAAATCTAACCCAACCTAACATAACCAAACGTAACCTCACACAATCTAACATGCCGCGAAGACTATTGCTGGCATCCTCAAGGCCAAGCAGAACATAATAGAGGAGAGTAGAGCGCAGAAATACACCGTATAACAGTGCATAGCATGAAAGTCAAAGCTACCCTAACCATACTTTACCAAACCTAACATAACCAAACCTAGCCGGACGTAACGTAGCCTAGACTAACCTGCCGAGACCAATACTGCTGGACTCCACTTAGGCAAGCAGAACATGCCAGAGCAGAGTAGAGCGCTGAAGCCCACCAAAGAGCAGTGTATAACGCGAAAGTCGAAGCTACAATGACCAAACCTGACAATCTTTACAGGGCCAAACGTAACATAACCCAACCTACAGTGCCGCAACAACTATTGCTGGCCTCTACAGACACAGGCAGAATAAAAAAGAGGTGAGCAGAGCGCAGAATTCTAGAATCGCAGTGGACAGAAGAAAAGTCCAGCCTACCCAATCCTAACCCCAGCTAACGTGACCTAACCAAACGTAGACTAATTCAACTTGACGTGCCGCGATCCAAACGTAGACTAATTCAACTTGACGTGCCGCGACCTCGATTGCTGCCCTCTCCAGGGCCGAGCAGAATATAGTAGGGCAAAGCTGAGCGCAGAAATAGTCTGCATTGCAGTGTAGAGCAAAAATGACAAAGCCACCCTGTCCTAGCCTAAGTAACTGTAACGGAACAGAACGCAACGTTACCAAATCCGGCGAGACACGAACAGCATTGCTGGCCTCCCCGTAGCCATGCAATTCATATTAGAGTAATGTAGAGCGCAGAAATCCACCGAATATCAGTGTGTAGCATAAAAGTTAAAGCTATCCCAGCTAAACTTAACCTAACTTAACATAACTGAGCGTAACCTAACTCAGCCAAGTGTTCAATGGTCACTGTTGCTGGTGTCCTCAGATACAAGCAGAGGGTTTTAGAGCTGTGTAGATCGCAGAAGTCGACCGAATAGCAGTGTACAGCTCACAAGCCAAAGCAATCCAATACTAACCCAACCAGATGTAACATAGCCTAACGTATCTTAACCCAACCTAACTCGCCGAGACTATAATTGCTGGTCTCCCAGGAGACAAGCAGAACATACTAGGGCCGAGCAGATTGCAGTAATCCAACGCATTGCAGTGTACAGCACAAAAGTCAAGGATATTCTAATCAGGTCTGTCCCAATTTAACCTAAATAAATGTAGAGTAACATAAACCAACGTGCCGAGGCCACTATTGCTGTCCCTCCCAGATACAAGCATAAGGTATTAGAACACATTAGAGCGCTGGCATCCACCGAATAGCATTGTGTAGCACAAAAGTCAAAGCTACTCTCTCCTAACCTAATCAAGCGTAACAACACCAAGCGCAACGTATCTCGATCTAACGTACTGAGACCACCTTTGCTGGCCTCCCCTGAGTCAAGCAGAGGCGAGTAGAGCAACGCAGAGCGCAGACACCGACGGAGTAGCAGTGTTTAACAAAAGGGATGAAGCTGCCCCTACGAAACCTAACCTAAACTGGTCAAGTCAAACGTAGCGCCACCAAGCCTAACGTGCCGAGAACACTATTACTGACCTCACTAGAGCCAATCAGATCATTGCAGAGCAATTCAGAACGCTGAAATCGACCGAATAGCAGGGTAGAGCAAAAAATCAAAGCTATCCTCAGCAAGCCAAAGCAAACGTAGCCTAACCAGACGTAACATAACTCAGAGCAAAAAAATCAAAGCTATCCTCAGCAAGCCAAAGCAAACGTAGCCTAACCAGACGTAACATAACTCCACCTAACACGCCGCGACCACTATTCCTGGCGCCCCCAAAGACAAGCAGATAATAATAGCGCACAGAAGAGCGGAGAAGGCCCTAGAACGGCTGTGCGTAGCACAAAAGTCAAAGCTAAACTTATCGAACTTGGCCCAATCTATCCAAACCGAACGTAACCTAACCAAGCATAGCAAGCGGAGACCACTATCTCTGGCCTCCCGAGAGCCATGCTGAATATACTGTAGCAGAGTAGAGCGCAGTAATCCATCACATCGCGGTGTAAAGCACAAAAGTCGAAAATATAGTAACCTAACCGGTCCTAACCTTACCTAACCAGACTTAGCGCAAATAAACGTAGCGTGCCGAGAGCACTATTGCTTTCAGACCCTGTCACAGGCAGAAAATATTAGAGCACTGCAGAGCGCAGATATCCGCCGAATAGCATTGTGTAACGCAAAAGTCGAAGCTGTGCTATCCTAACATTTCCAAACGTAGCATGTACGAAAGTAACGTAACACAACCTAACATGACAAAACCGCTTTTTCTGGCTTTCACAAAGCCGAGCAGAAGTTTCTAGAGCAGAGTAGGGCGCAGGAATACACCGCATTGCAGTGTAAAGCGAAAAGGTCAAAGGAA
>NW_016917995.1:0-439 GCF_001483705.2 Eufriesea mexicana
TGGTGGAAAATTCAATTTTACCGACATTCTCGACTAATATCGCGGTGAGCTAACTTTCTTACACATGTAAGGAGGTAAGATGCTGTTGGAGGGCTAGAGGAATAGCAGTGCTTTAGAATCTTCCTGGAAAATTCAATTTCATTGACATTTTGGACTAATATCGCGTGGAGCTGACTTCCTTGCATAGGTAAGGAGGAAAGATCCTGTTGGCACGCTATATCCATTGCAATGCTTTAGAATCTGGCTGGAAAATATAATTTTATTGACATTTTCTACTATTACCTTGGTGAGCTAACTTTCTTGGATAAATAAGGAGGAAAGATACCATTGGCGTGCTATAGCCATTAAAATGCTCTGGAATCTTGCTGGAAAGTAAAATTTTACTGGCATCGTCGACTAATATCGTAGTGAGCCACCTTTCTTGTATAAATACGCGGGA
>NW_016917996.1:0-700 GCF_001483705.2 Eufriesea mexicana
TACACTGCGGTTAGACGGATATCTGCTCCCTACTCTCGTCTAATGTATACAGCTTGGCTCTGGCAGATCAGCAATATTGGTGGCGGCACGTTAATTTGTGTTTGGTTACGTTTGGTATTTTTACGATTAGTTAGGTTACGACCGGTTGCTTTGACTGTTGCGCTATACACTGATATTCCATGTATTTCTCCGCTATACTGCATACTAATAAGCCCCCTTTTGCTCGGGGGGTGGGGCTGAGGGGCAGGAATAGAGGCCGCGGCATATTATGTTGTGTTAGGTAACGTTTGGTTAGGTTAGGTTAGGCTTGGTTTGGGTAAAAGGGATTTGAGTTTTGTGCTTTACACAGATATTGGGTGGTCTTCTGCGTTCCAGGTTGCTCTTCTAAACTCAACTCGACTCTTGAGAGGGCAGTAACGGCGGTCGTGGCAATATATGTAGTGCCATTTAACGTTGGGTTCAGTTAGGTTAGGTTAGGTTTGGTTGGCATTTATTTGACTTTTGTGCTATTCCCTGCTATCCGGTGAATATCTGAGCTCTGCTGTGCTCTAGTATGCTCTGTTGTGTTCTGAGGGGGCAGCAACAGTGGCCGCGGCGCGTTAGATTCTGTTTGGTTACATTTTGTTAGATTAAATACGTTTGGGTTCATTTGGGATGTCTTCGACTTCTGTGTTACATACTGCCATTTAATAGAATTCCT
>NW_016917997.1:0-879 GCF_001483705.2 Eufriesea mexicana
GTTTGGGATATCTTTGTCTTTTGTGCTATATATTTAATGGACTTCTCCGCTCATCTCGCCTCTTATGTGATCGACAGGGCTATGGGGAGTCCAGCAATAGTGGCCTAGGCAGGTTGAGTTTGGTTACATTTGGTTAGGTTAGATCATGATATCTTTGACTCTTTTGCAATACACTGCGGTGCGGTGTATTTGTGTGCTCTACTCTGCTATAGTATATTCCGATTGCCCCTGGAGAGGCAATCTATAGTGGTCTCGGCACGATAGGTAGAGCTATGCTACGTTCGGTCATGTAACGTTTGGCTATGATGGGATGTGGTAGCTACGGCTATTCCGCAATGCACTACGTTGTCAATGATTCGTGCGCTCTACTCTCCACTAATATGATCTGTTTGGCTCTGGGGTGGCAGCAATAGTCGTATCGATCTTCAGGATTAGTCAGGTTACGTTGGGTTAAGTACGTTTGCTCAGGTCAGGTTAGGATAGTTATATCTTTTGTACTATAAACTTCTATACGGTGGATTTCTGCGCTCTACTGTGCACTAATATGTTCTGTTTGGCTCTGCGGAGACCAGCAATAGTGGTCTCGGCACGTTAGGTTGAGCTAGGTTACGTTTGGCTTGGCTGGGTTTGGCTAGGTTTGGCTAGGATAGCTTTGTTTTTGTGCTATACACTGCTACTCGGTCGGTATCTGCGCCCTGGTTTGCTCTAGTAGCCTATGCTCGCCTCTGGGGAGGCCAGCAAGTGTGGTCGTGGCACGTTTGGTTGTTTTTGCGTACGTTTGGATAGGATAGGGTAGGTTAAGTTCGCTTAGAGGATGGCATTGACATTTGTGCAATGCACCGCTGTCCGATGGATTCCTGATATCTACTGTCCTCTAGT
>NW_016917998.1:0-340 GCF_001483705.2 Eufriesea mexicana
ATAATATCGCGGTGAACTAACTTTCTTGCATAAATCAGAATGAAATATTCTATTGGCGCGCTATATCCATTGCAATGCTACAGAATCTGGCTGGAAAATTGAATTTTATTGACATTTTCGGCTAATATTGTGGTGAGCTAACATTCTTGGTTAAAGAAGAAAGAAATATCCTATTGGCGTGCTATTGCCATTGCAATGCTATAGAATCTGGATGGAAAATTGAATTTTATTGATATTTTCGAATAGCATCGTGGTCACCTAACTTTCTTGTATATACATGGACGAATTATTCTATTGGCGTGCTATAGCAGTAGCATAGGTATAGTATCTGGCAGGAAAA
>NW_016917999.1:0-573 GCF_001483705.2 Eufriesea mexicana
GAAAGTTGGATCACCGCGACATTGGCCGAAAATGTGAATAAAATTGAATCCTTCAGCCAGATTGTATAGCATCGCAATGGCTATAGCACGACAGTAGAATATTTCCTCCTTATTTATGCAAGAAAGTTGGCTCACCACGACAATAGTAGTGTATGTGAATAAAATTGAATTTTCCATGCAGATTCTGTAGCATTGCGAAGGCTATTGCACGACAATATAATCTTTTCTCCTTATCTATGCAAGGAGGTCAGCTCACAACGATATTGTCCGAAAATGTTAATAAAATTTAATTTTCTAGTCAGAGTATATTTCATTATAATGGCAATAGCACGCCAATACAATCTTTCCTCCTTCTTTATGCAAGAAAGGGAGCACACCACGATATTACTTCAAAATGTCAATAAAACTGAATCTTCCAGCCAGATTCTATAGCATAGCAATGGCTATAGCACGCCAATAGAATCTTTCCTCCTTATTTATGCAAGGAGCTTAGCTCACCGCGGCATTAGCCGAAAATGTCAATAAAATTGAATTTTCCAGCACGATTCTATAGCATTGCAATTGCTATAGCAC
>NW_016918000.1:0-1463 GCF_001483705.2 Eufriesea mexicana
GGGGGGGGGAGAAATTCCGGTCGCGGCACGAAAGGTGGTGGTAGGTCACGTTTGGCTAGCACAGGTTGGGTTTGGTTAGGGTGCCTTTGGCTTTTGTGCTATAAACTCCTGCTCGTTGGATTTCTGCGCCCTACTGCGCTCTAATATGCTCTGCTTTCCTCTGCGAAAGACAGCAATTGTGGGCTCCGCAAGGTACTCTAGGTTAGGCTATGTTCGGTTATGTTACGATCAGTTAGGTTAGGATAGCACAGCAAAGACTTTCGTGCTATAAACTGCTATTCGGTTGCTTTCTGTGATCTGCATTGCCCTACTATACTCTGCTCGAATCTTGGGATGCCAGCTATAGTGGTCGCGGAGAGTTAGGTTGTGCTTAATTACTTTTGGTTAGGCTAGGTTTTGTTGGGTTATGTTAGGATAGCATTGACTCATGTGCTCGACACTGGTCATCTATGGACTTCCGTTCTCTACTGTGCTCTATCATATTCTGCTAGTCCCAGTGGACGCCAGCAGTAGTGGTCGACGCACGTTTGGCTGGGTTATGTTACGTATGGCAAGGTTAGATTAGGTTAAGCTTGGTCAGAGTAGTTCTGACTTTTGCGTTATACACTCCATTGCAGTCGATTCCTGATTTCCACAGCGTTCTGATATGATATGCGTGGCTCTAGAGAGGCTAGAAATAGTGGTTAAGGCATGTTTGTTTGAGTTAGGTTACGCACGGTTCGGGTAAGTTTGTCTCTGTAAGGCTGGGTTATGTTTGACGTTTCTGCTGGACGTTGCCATTCTGCACTCCACGCTCCTCTAATAAGTTCTGTTTGGCTATGCGGAGGCCAGCAATGTTGGACCCGTCTCGTAAGATTTAGTTATCCAACGGTTGGTTACGTTGGGATAGGACAGATTAGGTTAGGATATCTTTGACTTTTGTGCTACACAGTGCGAATTGGGGGCTTTCTGTGATCTACTGTGCTCTAGCATATTCTGCTCATCTCTGGGAAGGCCAGAAATATTGGTCTCGGCACATCGCGAAAAGCTATGTTCCGTTCGTTTATATTACGTTTCTATAGGTTACAATTGGAAAAAGTTGACTTTTGTGCTATACACTGCTATTCGGTAGGCTTCTGCGATCCACTGTGATCTAATGTTTCCTCCTCGACTCTGGGGAGGCCAGTAATGGTGGTCTCGGTACGTTAAGTTGTGCCATGCTTCGTTTGGCTTCGTTAGGATTGGTATGGTTATGTCTGGATAGCTTGGACTCTCGTGGTATACACTGTTATTTGGTGCACTCCTGCGCTCCACTCTGCTCTATTATATCCTGTTTGGCCCTGGGGAGTCCAGCAATTGTGATCTCGGCACGTTAGGTTGAGTTTGGCTGCGTTACGTTATGTTACGTTTGGTTAGGTTTTGTTAGGATAGCATTGACTTTTTCGCTATACACAGCTATTCCGTGAATTTCTGCGCTTTGCTCT
>NW_016918000.1:5990-7839 GCF_001483705.2 Eufriesea mexicana
TAGTTAGTCTACGTTTGGTTATGTCTGTGTAGGTCAGGTTAGGTTAGGATATCCATGAGTTTTGTGCCATTGGGTGCTATTCGGTGGCTCTCTGCGCTCTACGGTGCCTTAATATATTCTGCTTGTCCGTGGGGAGGCCTGCAATATTAGTCTCGGCACGTTAGGTTGGGTTATGTTACTTTAGGTTAGGTTAGGTTAGGTTATGTTTGGTCAGGGCATCTCCGACTTTTGCGTTATACGCCGCATCGCGGTCGATTTCTGCGGCCCATAGTGTTCTGATATGCTCTGCGTGGCTCTATGGATGCAAGCAATAGTGGTTAAGGCATTTTAGCTTGAGTTACCTTTCGCATGGTTCTGGTATGTTTGTCTGGGTTATGTTAGGCTATCTTTGACTTTTGTGCTGTACATTGCCCTTCTATGGATTTCTGCACTCTACGCTCCTCTAATAAGTTCTGTTTGGCGATGTGGAAGACAGCAATATTGGACCCGGACCGTAGGGGTTAGAGAGTCAACGTTCGGTTATTTTGTGTTAGGTCAGGTTAGGTTGGGATATCTTTCACTTTTGTCCTATACACTGCTATGTGAATGCTTTCTACGCTCTACTGTGCTATAGTATATTCTGCTTGTCTCTGGGGAGGCCAGCATTATTGGTCTCGGCACGTCACATTAAGTTATGTTAGGTTTGTTTATATTACGTTTCTGTAGGTTAGGATAGGAAAGAGTTGACTCGTGTGCTACACACTGCCACTCGGTGTGTTTGTGCGCGCTACATAGCTCTACAATACGCCGCTCGAATCAGGGGGGGGGAGAAATTCCGGTCGCGGCACGAAAGGTGGTGGTAGGTCACGTTTGGCTAGCACAGGTTGGGTTTGGTTAGGGTGCCTTTGGCTTTTGTGCTATAAACTCCTGCTCGTTGGATTTCTGCGCTCCACTGTGCTCTAATATGTTCCGCTTGGCTCCGAGGAGGCCAGCAATAGAGGTATCGCCCTGTTAGGCTTAGTTACCCTACGTTTGGTTAGGTTACGTTTGGTCTGGTTTGGTAAGGATAGCTTCGGCTATTGTCTATACACTGCTATGCGGTGGATTTCTGCGCCCTACTGCGCTCTAATATGCTCTGCTTTCCTCTGCGAAAGACAGCAATTGTGGTCTCCGCAAGGTACTCTAGGTTAGGTTATGTTCGGTTATGTTACGATCAGTTAGGTTAGGATAGCACAGCAAAGACTTTCGTGCTATACACTGCTATTCGGTTGCTTTCTGTGATCTGCATTGCCCTACTATACTCTGCTCGAATCTTGGGATGCCAGCTATAGTGGTCGCGGAGAGTTAGGTTGTGCTTAATTACTTTTGGTTAGGCTAGGTTTTGTTGGGTTATGTTAGGACAGCATTGACTCATGTGCTCGACACTGGTCTTCTATGGACTTCCGTTCTCTACTGTGCTCTATCATATTCTGCTAGTCCCAGTGGACGCCAGCAGTAGTGGTCGACGCACGTTTGGCTGGGTTATGTTACGTATGGCAAGGTTAGATTAGGTTAAGCTTGGTCAGAGTAGCTCTGACTTTTGCGTTATACACTCCATTGCAGTCGATTCCTGATTTCCACAGCGTTCTGATATGATATGCGTGGCTCTAGAGAGGCTAGAAATAGTGGTTAAGGCATGTTTGTTTGAGTTAGGTTACGCACGGTTCGGGTAAGTTTGTCTCTGTAAGGCTGGGTTATGTTAGACGTTTCTGCTGGACGTTGCCACTCTGCACTCTACGCTCCTCTAATAAGTTCTGTTTGGCTATGTGGAGGCCAGCAATGTTGGACCCGTCTCGTAAGATTTAGTTATCCAACGGTTGGTTACGTTGGG
>NW_016918001.1:0-6396 GCF_001483705.2 Eufriesea mexicana
CGTCATGGTAAGTTAGGGTACGTTCAGGTATGATACGTTCCCTATTTTAGGAGAAGATGGCTATGCCTTTAGTGCTATAGTCTGCTATCAGGTGGACCCCTGCGCCCTACAGTGCACTATTGCTTTCAGCTTCGCTCTGGCAAGCACAGCGACAGTGGTCTCTGCACGTTATAAGGAGTCAGGCTACGTTCGGTAAGCTTGCGTCGTGCTAGATTTGGTCAGAATAGCTTAACATTTAGTGCCGTACACTGCAATTCGTTGGATCTCGGCCTTCTACTCGGCTCTGGTATGTTCTGCGTGGCTCTGGGGAGGCCAGAAATAGTGGCCTCGGCACGTTATGTTGAGCCTGGTTACGTTCTGTTAGGAAGGGTCGTGATATGCTTGGTCAGAATGACTTTAACTTTTGTGCTGCACAATGCTTTTCGTTGGATTTCGGCGCTCTACTGTGCTCTAGTCTGTCCTGTTTGGCTCTGGGGAGGGTAACAGTAGCGGCCACGGCACGACACGTTGATTTAGGCAATGTTTGGTTATGCTCCGTTGGTTTGGGATAGGTTTGGGTAGCTTCGACTTTTCTGATATATGTAGCGACTACATGGATTTCTGCGTTCTACTCTCCACTAACATTTCCGCTTGACTCTGCGGAGGCCAACAATAGTGTTCGCGGCACGTTAGTTTGAGTTGGGTTAAGTTTGGTTACGTTACGGTTAGTTTGGTTAGGAGAGGATGGCTTTGACTCTAACGCTATGGTCTGTTATTATGTGGATTTCTGCTCCCTACAGTTCTTTAATATTTTCAGCTTGGCCCTGGGAAGGGTTGCAATAGTGGTCTCGGCACGTTATAAGGAGTCATGCTACGTTCGGTTAGCTTGAGTCCTGCTAGATTTGGTCAGAATAGCTAAAACTTTAGTGCTGTACACTGCAATTCGGTGGATCTCTGTGCCCTACTGTGCCGTAGTATGTCCTGATTGGCTCTGGGGAGGGCAACAGTATCTGTGTCGGCACGTTAGGTTGGTACAGGCTATGTTTGTTTACGTCCTGTTGGTTATGGTTGGCACGGGTAGCTTTGACTCTTCTGTTATATACAGCGATTGAATGGTTTTCTGCGCTTTCCAATCCCCTAACCTGTTCAGCTTCACTCTGGGGTGGGCAGCAGTAGTGGTCGCGGCGCGTTAGGATGAGTTAGGCTACGTTTGGTTATGTAACGTTTCGTTCGGTTTGGAGGGGATAGCTCTGACTTTAGTGATGTAGTCTGCTATTAGGTGGATTCTAGCGCCATAGAGTGCTGTAATGCCTTCAGCTTAGCTCTGGGAGGGCCAGCAATAGCGGCTTCCGCAAGAAATGCTGGGCCACGTTACGCTCGGCTAGTTCGGGTTAGGCTAAGCTTGGTAAGTGTAGCTTTAACTCTTTTGCTGTACATTGGTGTTCGACGGATTTCTACGCACTACTGTTCTCTAGTATGACCTGCTTGACTCTGGGCATTGTAGCAAAAGCGGTCTCGGCAAGTTAGGTTGGGATATGCCACGTTTCCATATGTCCTGTTCGTTTGGATTAGGTTTGATTAGCTTTGACTGTTCTGATAAACACTGCGGTTCTACGGATCCCTGCATTGTACTCTCCACTAATGTGTTGTACTTGGCTCTGTCGAGGCCAACAATAGTTGTCGCGGCATGTTAAGTTGAGCCATGTTACGTTTGGTTGTTTCGATTGGTTAGGTTTGGTGCGGGTACCTTCTACCTTTATGCTATAGTCTGCTATTAGGATGACGTCTGAGATCTACAGTGCTGTAATATTTTCAGCTTGGGAGTGGGAAGGACAGAAATAGTGGTCTCGGCAAGTTATGTTGAATCAGGTTACGTTCGGTAAAGTTGGGTTACGCTAAGTTTGGGTATGATAGCTTTAACTTAATTGCTAAGCACTGCTCCACGAAGGATTTCTGCGCTCCGGTGCGCTCCCGTATGTCCTGCTTGGCTCTGATGGGGCAGCAATAACGGCCTCTGCACGATAGATTGAGTTAGGCTAAGTTTGGCTATGTGCCGTTTGTTTGGCTTAGGTTTGGGTAGCACTGTCTTATCTTACATACACTGCGATTCTATGGATATCTGCGTACTACTCTCCGATAATGTGGTTTGCTTGACTCTGTGCAGGCCAGCAGCAATGGCCTTGGCACGTTGTGTTGTGTTATGTTACTTTCGGTTAGGGTAGGTTTCTCTAAGTTTGACAAGGATACCTTAAGCTTTTGTGCTGTACA
The DNA here is from genome assembly GCF_001483705.2 of Eufriesea mexicana. Taxonomy (NCBI): domain Eukaryota; kingdom Metazoa; phylum Arthropoda; class Insecta; order Hymenoptera; family Apidae; genus Eufriesea; species Eufriesea mexicana. Next base: position 2,248 of record NW_016918001.1, read on the forward strand.
GTGCTTTTCCGTGGATTTCTGCGCTCTTCTGTCCTCGAGAATATCCGGGTTTGCTCTGCGGTGGGCGCAATTGCGGTCTCGGCACGTTGGGCTTTGTTAGGATATGTATGGCTCTGTTCATTTGATTGGGTTAGGTTTGGGTAGCCTTGACTTTTCCGATATACACTGCGATTCTATGAATTTCAGCGTTCTGCTCCCCGCTAATATGTTCTGCTTGGCTCGGGGGGGGGGGGAGTGGCAGCGGCATGCTAGCTTGAAGTATTTTACGTTTGCTTATGGTTGGAATGGTAAGGTTCGGCGAGGGTACGTTTGACTTTAGTGCTATAGCCTGATCTTAGGTTTATTTCTGCTCCCTACAGTGCTGCAATATATACAGCTTGTATGACAGAAGGCCAGCAACAGCTGCCTGGGCAAGTTACGATGTATCAGTGTACGTACGGTTATCATGGTTTAGGCTAAATTTGGTAAGGATAGATTTAACTGCTGTGCTGTACACTGCCTTTCGATGGATTTCTCGCTCTACTGTGCTCTAGTATGCCCTGTTTGGATCTGCGGAGGGAAGCAATAGCGGTCTCGGCACGTTAGGTTTAGTTAGACTATGTTCGACTATGTTCCGCTTGTTTGGGATAGGTTTGGGTAGCCCCGACTTTCCTGATATGCCCTGCGATTATATGGACGTCTGCGTTCTGCTCTCCACTAACGTGTTCTGCTTGGCTCTGCGGAGACCAGCAATAGTTGTAGCTCCACGTTAGGTTGAGATATGTTACGTTCTACCATGGCCCGCTTGGCTTGGCTAGGAGACGGTAGCTTTGACTTTAGTGCTATGGTGTGCTGTTACGTGGATTTCTGCGCCCTACTGCTCTCCAATATTTTCAGCTTTTCTCTGGGAATGCAAGCAACAGCGCCTTGGCACGTTATGTTGTGTCAGGCTACGATCTTTTAGGGTGGGTTGTTCCAAGGTTGAGTAGGATATCTTTAGCTTTTGTGCGGTACTCTGCTATTTGGAGCATTTCTGCGCTGTGCAGTGCCGTAGTAAGTCCTGGTTGGCTCTTGGGCGGGCAACAATAGCTGTGCAGACACGTTAGGTTGTGTCAGGCTATGTTTGGTTATGTACCTTTGGTTTGCCTTAGGCTTGGATGGCTTTGACTATTCTCATACACACAGGGATCATGTTGATTTCTGCGTTCTACTTTCCACTATCGTGTTCCACCAGCCTCTGGGTAGGCCCAGCAATACTGGTCGCGGCGCGTTAGGTTCAGTTACGTTACATTTGGTTATGTTACGGTAGGTTACGCTAGGAGAGGATGGCTTCAACTTTAGTGCCATAGCATGCTATCAGTTGGATTCCTGCGCCCTACTGTGCTCTAATACTTTCAGCTTGTCTCTCGGAAGGCCAGCAATAGTGGCCTGGGCACGTCATGATGGGTCAGGTTAGGTTCGGTAAGGGCGGGTTATTCTAAGCTTGGGTAGGATGCCCTTAGCTTTTGTGCCGTACACTGCTATTCGGTGGAGTTCTGCGCTCTACAGGACCCTAGTAGGTCCTGGTTGGCTCTGGGTAGGGCAGCAACAGCGGTCTCGGCAACTTAGGCTGTGTTAGGGTATGTTTGGTTATGTTGTGTTGCTTTGGGTTAGGTTCGAGCAGCTCTGACTTTTTCGATATACGCAGAGATTCCACGGATTTCTGCGTTTTGCTCACCACTAATGTGTTCTGCTTGGCTCTGCTGAGACCAGCAATAGTGTACGCGGCACGTTAGGTTGAGTTTGTTCACGTTTGGTTAGGGTAAAGGAGCATAGCTTTGACTTTGTTCCGTTGTCTACTATTAGGTGGATTGCTGCGCCCACAGTGCTCTAATATCTTCAGCTTGGCTCTCGCAATGCCAGCAATAGTGTTGTTGTCCCATTATGATGAGTCATGTTACGTCCGGTTCTGCTGGGTCAGGCTATGTATGGCCAGGGTAGCCTTAACTTTTGTGTTGTACACTGCCATTCGGTGGACTTCTGCGCCCTACAGTCCTCTAATATTTCCAGCTTTACTCTAGCAAGGCCATCAAGTGTGATCTCGGCACGAAACACTGAGTCAGGCAGCGTTCGGACAGGTCGGGTTAGGCTACGATTTGAAGGATAGCTTTAACTTTTGTGCAGTACACTGCTAATCGGTGGATTTCTGCGCTCCACTGCGCTCTAGTAGGTCCTGCCAGTCCTGGGGTGGGCCACAAGGACGGTGTACGCACGCTAGTTTGAGTCAGGCTATGTTTGGTTATGTCCTGTTGGTTTGGTTTAGGCTTGGCTAGCTTTGACTTTTCCGATGCACAATCCGATTGTATGGATTTTTGCGTTCTACTCTCCACTAACGTGTTCCGCTCGACACTGTGGAGACCAGCAGTAGTGGTCACGGCACGTTAGGTTAAGTTGGGTTACGTTTGGTTAAGTTACGGTTAGTTATGGTAGGATAGGATGGCTTCAACTTTAGTGCCATAGCATGCTATTAGTTGGATTCCTCCTACCTACAGTGCTTTAATATTTTCAGTTTGGCTCTGGGAAGGCCAGCAATAGTGACCTCTGCACGCTGCATTGTGTGAGGTTGCGTTAGGTTAGGCTAGGTCAGAATAAGTTTTATCAGGATAGCTTCTACTTTTGTGCCGTACACTGCTCTTCGGTGGATTTGTGCTCTCTACTGCACTCTAGCATGTCCTGCATGGCATTGGGGAAGGCAGGAATAGCGGTCTCGGCACGTTAATGTTGAGTTACGCTACGTTTGGTTATGTTCTGATGGTTTGGGTTGCCTCGACTCGTTTGATATACACTGCGATACTACGGGTTTCAGCATTCTACACTCCACTAGCGTGTCCTGCATGTATCTGGGGATGATAGCAATAGTGGTCGCGGCTCGTTAAGTTGGGTTAGGCTACGTTTCGACGTGTTAAGGTTGGTTTCGTTAGGAGAGGGTGGGATTGACTTTGGTGCTATGGTCTTCTATTAGGTGGATTTCTGCGCCCTACTGTGCTCTAAAATGTCAGTTTGGCTCTTGTAATGCCAGCTGTAGAGCTCTCGGCACTTTACATTTAGTCACGCTATGTTCGGTTAGGCTAGGTTATGATAGGTTTGGTCACGGCAGCTTCCTCTTTTGTGCTGGTCACTGCCATTCGGTCGACTTCTGCGCTCTATTGTGCTCTAGTAACACCCGCTTGGCACAGTCGAGGGCAGCAATAGCGTTCTCACCACGTGAGGTTGAGACTGGCTACGTTTGGTTATGATCTGTTGGTTTGGGTCAAGTATGGGAAACTGTGACTTACCTGTTATACACAGCGATTCTTCGGATTTGTGCACTCTACTCCACACTTGTGTGTTCTGCTTGGCCCTGGATGGGCCAGCAATAGTGCTCGCGGCACGTTCGGTTGAAGTGGCTTATGCTTGGACACGTTATAGTTGGTTAGGTGTGCAGCGGTTAGCTTCGACTTTAGCGCTTTAGCCATCTATTAGTTAGATCTCTGCGCCCTACTGTGCTCTAATATTTTCAGCTTTTCTCTGGGAATGCAAGCAACAGTGGCCTTGGCTCGTTATGTTGGGTCAGGCTACGATCGTTTAGGATGGGTTGTTCCAAGTTTGGGTAGGATATCTTTAGCTTTTGTGCGGTACTCTGCTATTTGGAGCATTTCTGCGCTGTACAGTGCCGTAGTACGTCCTGGTTGGCTCTTGGGTGGGCAAGAATGGCTGTGTAGACACGTTAGGTTGAGTCAGGCTATGTTTGGTTATGTACATTTGGTTTGCCTTAGGCTTGGATAGCTTTGACTTTTCTGATATACACGGGGATTATGTGGATTTCTGAGTTCTACTTTTCACTATCGTGTTCCGCCTTCCTCTGGGGAGGCTAGCAATTATGGTCGCGGCGCGTTAGATTGAGTTACGTTAAGTTTGGTTATGTTACGTTTGGTTACGCTAGCAGAGGATGACTTTATGTTTAGTACCATAGCATGCTATTAGTTGGATTTCTGCGCCCTACTGTGCTATAATATTTTCAGCTTGTCTCTCGGATGGCCAGCAATAGTGGCCTTGGCACGTTATGATGGGTCAGGTTGGGTTCGGTAAGAGTGGGTTATTCTAAGTTTGGGTAGGATGCCCTTTGTTTTTGTGCTGCACACTGCAATTCGT
>NW_016918001.1:6843-20247 GCF_001483705.2 Eufriesea mexicana
AGTATGGGAAACTGTGACTTACCTGTTATACACAGCGATTCTTCGGATTTGTGCACTCTACTCCACACTTGTGTGTTCTGCTTGGCCCTGGATGGGCCAGCAATAGTGCTCGCGGCACGTTCGGTTGAAGTGGCTTATGCTTGGACACGTTATAGTTGGTTAGGTGTGCAGCGGTTAGCTTCGACTTTAGCGCTTTAGCCATCTATTAGTTAGATCTCTGCGCCCTACTGTGCTCTAATATTTTCAGCTTTTCTCTGGGAATGCAAGCAACAGTGGCCTTGGCTCGTTATGTTGGGTCAGGCTACGATCGTTTAGGATGGGTTGTTCCAAGTTTGGGTAGGATATCTTTAGCTTTTGTGCGGTACTCTGCTATTTGGAGCATTTCTGCGCTGTACAGTGCCGTAGTACGTCCTGGTTGGCTCTTGGGTGGGCAAGAATGGCTGTGTAGACACGTTAGGTTGAGTCAGGCTATGTTTGGTTATGTACATTTGGTTTGCCTTAGGCTTGGATAGCTTTGACTTTTCTGATATACACGGGGATTATGTGGATTTCTGAGTTCTACTTTTCACTATCGTGTTCCGCCTTCCTCTGGGGAGGCTAGCAATTATGGTCGCGGCGCGTTAGATTGAGTTACGTTAAGTTTGGTTATGTTACGTTTGGTTACGCTAGCAGAGGATGACTTTATGTTTAGTACCATAGCATGCTATTAGTTGGATTTCTGCGCCCTACTGTGCTATAATATTTTCAGCTTGCCTCTCGGATGGCCAGCAATAGTGGCCTTGGCACGTTATGATGGGTCAGGTTGGGTTCGGTAAGAGTGGGTTATTCTAAGTTTGGGTAGGATGCCCTTTGTTTTTGTGCTGCACACTGCAATTCGTTGTATTTACTGTGCTCTAGTATGTCCTGGTTGGCTCTGAGATAGGCAGCAAAGGCGGTCGCGAAACGTTGGTTTGGGTTAGAGTGCGATTGGTTATGTCACGATTAGTTATGTTATGAGAGGTAGCTTGACGTTAACGCTATAGTGTGCTATTTTGTGGATTTTTGCGCCCTACGGCGCTATAATGCTTCGATCTTCGCTCTGGGAAGGCCAGCAATAGTGGTCTCTGCACGTTATATTGTGTCAGGTTGCGTTCGGTTAGGCTGGGTCAGGGTCAGGTTGGTCGCGATTGCTGCAACTTCTGTGCTGTACACTGATATTCGGTGGACTTCTGTGCTGTAGTGTGTTTTAGTATGTCCGGCTTGGCTCTGGTGGGTGCAGCAATATCGGTCACGGCATGTTAGGTTGAGATAGGCTATGCTTGGATATGTTCTGTTGGCTTGGGTTTGGGATGGGTAGCATTGACTTTTCTGATGTACACTGCGATTCTATGGATTTCTGCGCCCTACTATCCATTACGGTGCTCTGCTTGGCTCTAGGCGGGCCAGCAGTAGTGGTCGCGGTACGACAGTTTGAGTTAGCTTTCGTTTGGCTACATTACGTTTGGTTTGGTTTCGAGAAGATAGCTTTGACTTTAGTGCTATAGTTTGCCATTAAGTGGATTTCTGCGCCCTACAGGGCTCTAGTATTTTCAGCTTAGCTTTGGCAATTCCTGCAATAGTGGTCTCGGCACTTTTCAATGTGTCATTCTACGTTCGATTTGGTTGTGTTAGGCTAAATTTGGCAAAGGTAGCATTTGCTTTTGTGCTGAACACTGCTATTCGGAGGATTTCTGGGCTCTACTGTGCTCTAGTATGTCCTGCTCGGCTCTGGGAAGGGCAGCAATAGCTGCCTCCGCATGGAGAGTTGAGTTAGGCTGTGCTTGGATACGTTCCTTTGGTTTGGTTTTGGTTTGAGTAGCACCGACTTTTCTGATGTACACTGCGATACTAGGGACATCTGCGCCCTACTCTCCACCAGTGTGCTCTGCTTGGCTCTGTGGAGCCCAGCAATAGTCGTCGCGGCACATTTGGTTTGGCAACGTTACGTTCAGCTGTGTCGCGTTTGGTTAGGTTAGGAGAGGATAGCTTCGACTTTAGTGCTACAGTCTGCTATTAGGTGGATTTTGGCGTCCTACAGGGCTCGAATATATTCAGGTTAGCTCTGGGAAAGCCAGCAATTGTGATCACAGCAATTTATGTTTCGTCAGGTTACGTTCGCTTAGGTGGGGTCAGGCTATGTTTGGACAGGATAGATTTAAACTAGTGCTGAGCACTGTTGTTCGGTGTGTCTCTGCGCTCTACTGCACTCCAGCATGCCCTGCTTGGATCTGGGGGGGGGGCAGCAAGGGCGATTCCGGGTCAGGTTATGTTCTGTTGGTCTAGGGTTGTGTTCGGATAGCCTTGACTTCTCTGTTATACGCTGCGTTTCTATGGATTTCTGCGTTCTACCCTCCACTAAAGTCTTCTGCTTGCCTCTGTGGAGGCCAGCAATAGTGGTCGCCACAAGATTGGATAAGTTAGGTAAGGCTTAGCTTTTTTACGATTGATTTTGTTCGGAGAGGATATAATTGACTTCAGTGCTATATTCTGATATCTGGTGGTCCACTGCGCCTTCCAGTGCCCTAATATTTTCAGCCTGGCTCTTCGATAGCAAGCTATAGTCGACTCGGGTCGTAACGTTGCGTCATGTTACGTTCGGCTAGGTGGGCTGGGCTAAGTTTGGTTAGTATAGCTTCAGCTTTTGTTCTGTGAACTGCTATTCGGTGGATTTCTGTGATCTGCTGTGCTGCAGCATGTCCTACTTGGCCCTGGGAAGGCCAGCAATGCTGGTCTGGGCACGTTATGTGAGTCAAGTTACTGTCGGTTAGGTTGGGTGAGGCCAAGTTTGGTCAGTATTGGTTTAACTTTTGTGCTGCACATTGCTATGCGGTTGATTTCTGCGCTCCTCTGGGATCTAGTATGACTGTTTCTGGGGAGTGCAGCAATAGCGGCCTCGGTACGTTAGGTTGAGTTAAGCTTTGTTCGTTTATGTTTTCATTGGCTAGGATAGGAGGGGGTAGCTTTGACTTTAGTGCTACAACCTGCTGTTACGAGTATTCCTGCGCCATACAGTGCTTTAGCATTTTCAGCTCGGCAATGGGAAGGCCAGCTGTAGTGGCTCCTGCCCTTTATGCTGGGTCAGGTTACGTTCATTTGGGCCTGGTTATGACGTGTTTGGTAGGGAGAGCTTTACCTTTTGTGCTGTACGCTGGTATTCTGTGGATTTCTGCGCTCTATTGTGCTGGACTACACTCTGCGCGACTCTTGGGGGGTGGGCAGCAATAGCGGTCTCGGCACGTTACGCAGTGATAGGTTACGTTTGGTTAGGTTAGGCTACGTCTGGTAAAGTTAGGATTTATTTGACTTTTGTGCTTTACTCAGCATTGCGGCGGGTTTCTGCGCTCTACTGTGTTGTAGTACATTCTGCTTGGCTTTGGGCGGTCAGCAATAGTTGTCTATTGTCGTTAGGTTGAGTTGATTTACGTTCAGTTATGTTACGGTTGGTTAGGTTAGGAAAGGATAACCTTGGCTTCCGTGCTGTACTCTGCTATTCGGAGGCATTACGTTGCTCTACTATGCTCTACCCGACCACGGGGAGGCCACCAACGGCGGTCGTGGCACGATAGGTTGTGTTAGGTAACGGTTGGTTAGGTTAGTTTGTGTTAGATTTGATTATGATGGAATTGACTTTTGTGCCATACAATGCTGTTCGGTGGATTTCTGCACTCTACAATTCTCTAATATGTCCTGCTTTGCACTGGGGAGTGCAGCAGTAGAGTCCTCGGCTCGTAAGGATTAGTTATTGTATGTTCCTTTGGGTTAGGTTGGGTCTGGTTAGGTTCTAATATCTTCGACTTTTGTGCTGCTCGATGCTACTTGGTGGCATTCTGTGCTCTACTGTGTTCTGATATGCTCAGCTCGTATCTTTGGAGGCCAGCAATAGTGTTCGCGGCAAGTTACTTTGAGCTATGTTACGCTTGGTTTTGTTACGATTTGTTAGGCTAGGAAAGGGTGGCATAAACCCTTGTGCTATACATTGCTATTCGGTAGATATCTTCGCTTTACTGTGCTCTAGTATGTACTGCCTTGCTCTGGGTAGGTCAGCAATGGTGGTGTAGGCACGTTGGGATTAGCTAGATTCGTTTGATTATGTTCCGTTTGGCTATTTTAGGATAGCATAACTGCGACTTTTGCGCTTTGCACTGCTATTCGGTGGATTTCTCCGCTCTTCATTGCTCTACTATACACTGCTCGAACCTGTGGAGGCCTGCAATAGTGGTGGCGATACGTTAGGTCGTGTTAGATTACGTTTGCTTAGGCTAGGTTTGGCTAGGTTAGAATGAGATAGCTTTAGCTTTTGCGCTAAACACCAATACTCGGTGGACTTCTGCGCTCTACGGTGCTCTGATATGTTTTGCATGGCTCTGGGGATGCCAGTAATAGTATTCATGGTACGCTTGCTTGAGTTACGTTACGTATGCTTTGGTTAGGTTAGCATATGTTTGGTTTGATGGCTTTGACTTTTGTGCTGTACGCTGCTATAAGGCGGATGCCTGCGTTCCGCTGAGCTCTAGTATATTCTGGTAGGCTATGCGGAATCCAGCTGTAGTGGTCTCGGTGCGGTAGGCTGAGATACGTTGCGCATGTCTATGTAACGTTTGGTAAAGTTAGGATAGGATAGTTTTGATTTTTACGATATACGAAGCTATTCGCTGGATTTCTGCGCTCTACTGTTCTCTAGTACATTCTGCTTGCCTCTGTGGAGGCCAGGAATAGTGGCCTCGTCAAATTGGCTTTATTCCTGTTACGCGTGGATATGTTTCGTTTGGATTGGTTGGGATAGGCTACTTCGACTTCTGCGCTATACACGGCACTTCGGTGCATTTCTGCGCTCTACATTGCTCTACTATATTCAGGTCGTATCTCTGGATGCGAGCATTAGTGGTAGAGGCTCGTTAGTTTGAGATAGGTTGCGTTCGGTTTGGTTAGGTTACGTTCGGTTTGATTAGGATTGCTTCGACTTTCGTGCTGTACAAAGTTATCCCGCGGATTCCTGTGATCCACTGTGCTCTACTATGTTCTCCTTGGCTCTAGGGACGCCAGCAGCCGTTGCCGCTGCTCGTTACGTTGGGTTATGCTTCGTTTGGTAGGGTTAGGTTAGGTATGGTTAGGTTAGAATATTTTTGACTTTCGTGCTGTACACTGCAGTGCGGTAGATTTCAGCGCTCTGCTGTGCTCTGGCAAACTCTGCTTCGTTCTGGCGAGGCCAGCAATAGCGGTCTCGCCACGTTGTGTTGAGTAGGGCTACGTTTGCATTCGCTGCGATTGCTCAAGTAAGGATAGAATGGATTAGGCTTTTACGTCATACACTTTATTCGGTGTACTTTTGTCCTCTACTGTGCTCTAATATGCCCTGCTTGGCTCTGCGGTGTCCAATATATATGGTCTCGCCACGTTGGGTTTGGTAACGTTCTGGTTAGATGTGTTAGGTTAGGAAGGCTTGGTTAAGATTTCTCCGACTTTTTTGCTGTACACTGCATTTCGGTGGACATCTGCCTTCTACTGTGCTCGGATATGCTGTGCTTGGCACTGTGGTGACCAGCAATATTGGTCGCGGCACGTTATGTGGGTGTAGGCTTAGTTTGGTTTGGCTGTGATAGCTTGGGTTAGGTTCGGATAGATATGACTTTTGTGCCATACACTGCTTTTCTATATATTTCTGCACTCCACTGCCCTCTAGTAGGTTCTGCTCGATCCTGGGGAGGCCAGCAATAGTGGTCGCGGTACGTTTGTTTCAGTTATACTGCGATTGGTTGTTCTGAGATGGGATATATTGGCAGAGGAAAGCCTTGACTCTGTGCTATACACTGCTATTCTGTTATTGTCTCATTTCTACTTTGTTCTAACATCATCCGCTTGACGCCTGGGATGTCGGCACTAGTGTTCTCAGCCCGTTAAGACGAGTAAATGAATCGTCTGTCAATGTCACGTTTGGTACGGTTGAGATACGGCAGCTAACTGTTTTGTGCTGAACGCTGCTGTCCGCGGATTTCTGCGATCTGCTGCGTTCTAATATTTTCAGCTTGAAACTGGGGTGGTGAGCAGTAGCGCTAGTGGCTGGTTCGGTTGTGTTAGGTTATGTTCGGTTTGGTTAGGTCAGGTCAAGTTTGGTTAGGGTAGCTTTGACTCTCGTGCCATATACTATTGTCCGTTAGACGCCTGCGATCTACTGTGCTCTACTGCATTCTGCTTTGCTCTGGGGCGGCCAGGAGCAGTGGACGCTGCACTTTATGTTGAGACATGATACGTTTAGTTCGGTTAGGTTAGGCCAGGTTAGGTAAGAATACCTTCGGCCTTTGTGCTATTCACTGCAATGCTGTGGATTTCTGCGCACTACTATGATCTGGTACACTATGCTTGTCTCGGTGGAGGCCATCAATAGGGGACTCGTTATGTTAGGTACAGTTGGGTTACATTAGGATACGTTACGTAAGGGTAGGTTGGGATAGGCTACCTTGACTTATGCGATTTACACTGCCGTTCCGTGGATTCCTGTGATCCACTGTGCTCTACTACATACTGCTTGGCTCTGGGGAGACCAGGAGCAGCGGCCGCAGTACGTCACGTTGAGTTATGCTACGTTCGGTTCGGTTAGGTTAGGTCTGGTTAGGTAAGGATAACTTCGGCTTTCATGCTATTCACTGCAATGCTGTGGATTTCTACGCACTATTGTGATCTCGTACGCTATGCCTGCCTCGGTGGAAGACAACAATAGCGGTCTCGTCACGTTAGGTAGAGATGGGTTACGTTTGAATATGCCACGTTTGGCTAGGTTAGGGGAAGCTACTTTGGCTCTCGCCATTTACACTGCTATTCCGTCGTTTTCTGTGATCCACTGTGCTCTACTACATACTGCTTGGCACTGGGGATGCCAGGAGCAGCGTTCGCGGTACGTCATGTTGAGATATGCTACGCCTGGTTTGGTTAGGTTTGGTCAGGAATGCATAGGATATCTACGACTTTTATGCTATTCGCTGCAATGCCTAGGATCTATGCGCCCTACTGTGCTCCAGTACAACCTGCTTTTCTCTGTGGAGGCCAGCAATAGTGGTGTCGTCATGCTAGGTTGAGCTAGGCTACGTTCGTATACGCTACGTTTGGCTAGATTTGGATAGGCTACTTTCCCTTTTGCGTTTTCACTGCGCCTCGGTGGATTTCTGCGCACTAATCTGCTCTAATATGCTCTGCTCGGCTCTGAGGAGGCCAGCATTATTGGTCTCGACACGTTGTGTTAAGATACACTACGATGGGATAGGTTTCGTACGGTCCGGTTAGGTCAAGGTGTGTTTGACTTTTGTGCTGCACACAGCAATCCGACAGGTTTCTGCGGTCTAGTATGCCCTGGTGTATTCTGCTTGGCCCTGGGGAGGCCACCATGAGTGGTTTCGGCGCGTTAGGTCCAGATATGTTACGTATACTTATGTTACGTTTGGTTAAGTTAGGATGATATAGCCTTGACTTTTGCGCTATGCACTCCTACTAGGCAGATTTCTGCTTTCAAATGTACACTAATATGTTCTGCTTGGCTCTGGAATCGCCAGCAATATTGGTCTCGTCACTTTGTGTTTAACTACTCTACGTTTGGATAGGTTCGGTTAGGAAACCTTTGGTCAGGGTATCTTTGACTTTCGTGCCGTACATTGCAGGGCGGTGGATTCCTGCGCTCTACTGTACTCTTATATATTCATCAATAGTGTTCTCGTCATGTTAGGTTGAATTGTGTTAAGTTTGGATATGTTAAGTTTGGCTAGGTTAGGATATGCTACACATACTTCTGCGATTTACACTGCTATTTCGTCGATTTCTGTTGTCCTCTGTGCTCTACTACATACTGCTTGTCTCCGGCGAGGTCTGCAATATTGGTCTCGTCACGCCATGTTTTGTTGCACTATGTTTGGGTAGGTTAGGTTAAGTCATGTTAGGTTGGGGCATGTTTGCCTTTGTGGTGTACACTGCAATGCGGTGGACTTCTACCCTCTGCTGTGCTCTAGTATACTCTGCTTGGCTCTTCAGAGGCCAGCAATAGTGGTCTCGGCGCGTTAGGTTGCGTTAGGCTACGTTGGCTTATGACACGTTTGGCTATGTTAGTAAACTGTAGCCTAGACTTTTGCGCCATACACTGCTATTCGGAGGATTTCTGCGCTCGACTGGGAGCTTCTATATTCTGCTTGGAAATGGGGAAGTCAGCAACAGTGGTCGCGGCACGTTGCGTTGAGTTAGGCAACGTTTGGTTGGGCTATGTTGGCTAGGGTTGGGTTTGGATGGCTATCACTTTTGAGCTATGCGCCGCGCATCTACGGATTTCTGCGTTCTACTGTCCTGTAATATGTTCTGCTCGACCCTGGGGAGGCTAGCTATATTGCTCTCTGTGCGTTAGGTTTAGGTACGTATCGTTTAGTTATGTCAAGGTTGTATATATCTGAATAGGATTGCTTTGCCTTTGTGCTATACACTGCCATTCGGAGGATTTCTGCTATCTCATGTGCTCTAGTATGATCTGCTTTGCTCTGGGGCGGAGAATAATAGTGGTCTAGTTATGCTAGGATGAGTTAGGTTACGTTTGGTTATGTTATGTTTGGCTAGGTTAGGATAGGCTACTTGACTTTTACGCTATACACTGCTATTCGGAGGTCTTATTCTGATTGGCTTTGAGGACACCTGCAGCGGTGGTCGCTGTACGTTATTTTGAGTTATTATACGTTCCGTCTGTTTAGGTTAGTCCAGGTTAGGTTAGTATACCGTCTTCTTTTGTGCTATTCACGGAAATGCGGTGGATTTCTGCGCAATACTGTGCTCTAGCACCTTCTGTTTGTCTCCGTGGATACCAGTAATATAGGTCTCGTCATGTTAGGCTGAGCTAGGTTACGTTTGGTCACGTTACGCTTGTCTAGGTTAGGAGTGGCTACTTCTACTTTTGTGCCTTACATTCATATTTAGTGGATTTCTGCGACCTACTGTGCTCTACTGCATTCTGCTTCGCTCTGGGGAGGGCAGCATCACTAGTCCCGTCACCTTATGTTGAGTTATGCTACGTTCGGTTAGGTTAAGTTAGGTCTGGTTGGATTATGATACCTCCTCTTCTGTGCCATACACTGAAATACGGCGGATCACTGCGCTCTACTTTGCACCAGTATATTCAGCTTGGCTCCAGGGAGGCTAGTAACAGTGGTCTTGGCACGTTAGGTTTAGTTAAGATACGTTCGACTTCGTTACGCTCGGCTATGTTGGGATAGGGTAGCTTCGACTATTGTGCTATGCACTGCGATTCTGTGGACTTCTGCGACCTGCTTTCCTCTAATACCTTCTGCTTGGCTCCGAGGAGGGCAGCAATTGTGTTCCCTGCACGCTAGGTTGATTTATGTTCCGCTTTGCTTGGTTATGTTAGGACAGATTTAGTAAGGTTATCTCTGACTTTTGTGCTATACACCGCTATTTTGTCGACGTCTACGCTCTGCAGTGCTCTGCTGGACTCTGCTTACCTCTGGGGAGGCCAGCAACGGCGACTGTGGCGCGTTTGGTTGAGTTAGGTTACGTTGGGTTACGCTACGCTTGGTCTTGTAGGGGAAGGATAGCGTTGGCTTTTGTGCTATACACTGTTATACGGTTGATCCCTGCGATCTACTGTGCTCTAATATTTTCTGCTTCACTCTGAGGAGGGCAGCAATTTTGGTCGCGGCACGTTTGCTTGGTATAGGTTACGCTTGGTTTGGCTTGGGTTGGTTACGTTTGGTTAGGATGGCTTTGACGTTTGTGCTCTGCACTGCTATTCGGTGGATTTTTACGCTCTACAGTGCTCTGGAATATTCTGCTCGGCTATGGGGAGGCCTGAAGTGGTGCTCTCGACTCGTTAGGCTTAGCTGCGCTGCGTCTGCTTGTGTTAGGCTTGATTAAATTAGGATAGGATTGCTTAGACTCCTGTGCTATACACTGCTCCTCGGTGGATTCCTGCGATCTATATTGCTCTAATATACTCTGCTGATCTCTCGTGAGGCCAGCAATTGTGGTCCATGCACGTTAGGTTTAGTTAGAATACGTTTGGCTAGGTTAGGCTATGTTGCGTTAGGATAGGATGGCTTTGGCTGTTGTGCTACACACTGATATTCTATGGACCTCTGCGCTCTATTGCTCGCTACCACGCTCTGCTTGCGTATGGGGACGACAGTTATAGTGGTCGCGGCATGTTAGGTTTAGTTATGCTACGTTTGATCAGGCTAGGCTTGGTTACGTTTGGTTAGGATGGCTTTGACTTTTGTGTTATGCACTGCAATTCGGTGCACTTCTGCGCTCTACTGTGTTCTTATATGTACCGCTTGGCTCTCTGTAGGCCAGCAACAGAGGCCTCGGCTCGTTAGGTACAGTTATACTACGTTTGGTTAGGTTAGTTGAGGTCACGTTGGGATAGGATTGGATAGGCTCTTGTGCTATACACTTATATTCGGTGGATATCTGCGCTCCACATTGCTCTACTACACCCTGCTGGACTCTCGGGATGCGAGCAACAGTGGTCGTGGCGCGATAGGTTGCGCTAGATTACGTTCGGTAAGATTATGTTAGGCTAGGTTTTGTCATGGAATCTTTGACTTTCGTGCTATACACAGTAATTCTGTCCATTCCTACACACCACTGTGCTCTACTCTGATCTGCTAGTCGCTGGGGAGGCCAGCGATAGCGGTCGCGGGAAGTTAAGCTTTGTTTGGTTACGATATGTTAGGTTATGTTCGTTTGGGTTGGGTTTTGATATCCTTGACTTTTCTGCTGTACGCTGCGATGCTATGGATTTCTGCACTCTATTTTCCTCTAATATGCTCTGCTTTGGTCTGGGGAGGCCAGCAATAGTGGCCGCGGCACGTCAGGATGAGTTATATTACGTTTGGCTTTGTTCGGTTTCGTTTGGTTAGGCTGATATGGATATGACTTCTGTGCTACGCGCTGCTATTCTATAAACCTCTGCGATCTTCTGTGCGCTATTACACGGTGCCTTTGTCTGCTAGCGCCAGGAGTCGTGGTTGCGGCAAGTTAGGTTTGGCTATGTTCAGTTAGGCTAGGCTAAGTTTGGTTAGGTATGGTTGGGATAGATGTGACTTTTTTGCTATACACTGCTGTTCGTTGGATTTCTGCGCTCTACTGCGCTCTGATATGATCAGCGTGGCTCTGGCGATGATGGCAATAGTGGTCCTGGCACGTTAGGTTGAATTATGCCACGTTTGGTTATGTTATGTTAGTTTTGGTTAGGTCAGGGTAGCTTCGCCTTTCGCGTTGTACGCTGTTATTTGGTGGATTTCTGCGCTCTACTGCGCTCTACTATACCGTGCTCGAACCTGGGAGGCCAGCAATAGCGGTCTCGGCACGCTGGGTTGAGTTAAGTTGCGCATGTCTTGACAAGGTTAGGTTTGGTTTGATTGGGGTAGCTTTGACTTTAGTGCTGTACACTGCTATTCGATGGACTACGGCACTCTACATTGCTCTACTTTACACTGCTCGACTCTCCGTATGCGGGCAATAGTGGTCGTGGCACGTCAGGTTCTGCTAGCATACGTTTGGTTGGGTTATGTCAGGACATGTTTGGTCAGGGTAGCTTTGATTTCCGTGCCATACACTGTTACTCGGTGTATTACTGCCCTCCACTGTGCTCTACCCTTATCTGCTACACACTGGGGAGACCAGCAGTAGTGGTCGCGGTACGCAACGTTGAGATTCGCTACGGTAGTTTAGGTGACGTTAGCATGGGCTAGGTTTGGGTATCTTCGACTTTCCTCCTGTACACTGCGATCTTATGCGTTCCTGCGCCCTGCACTGCTGTAATATGTTCTGCCTGGCACTGTAGAGCCGAGAAAAAGCGGTGGCGGCTCGTTTGGTTGATATTGGTTACGTTTTGATGTGTTACGATTGGTTAGATTAGAATAGGCTACATGTGACTTTTGTGTTACATAATACTCTTCGGTGGATGTCACCGCTCTACTGTGCTCCATCATGCTCTGCTTTGCTCCGGGGAGGCCAGAAACATTGCCCGCGACCTGCTAGGTTGTGTTAGGTTACGTTTCGTTAGCCAATGTTGGTGTGGGTAGGGTCAGCATAGCTTTGATTATTCTGCTGTACACTGCGGTAATATGGATTTCTGCGCTCTGCTCTCCTCTATTATGATCAGCTTCGCTCTTTGGAAACCAGCTACACCGGTTGCGTCACTTTAGGTTGAGTTCTATAACGTTTGGTCATTTTGCGTTGTTTTGGGTTTGGTTAGGATGGCTTAGACATTTGCGGTCAACTCAGCTATGCTATAGACTTCTGGTCTCTACTTTGCTCTATCATATTCGGATTGCCTCTGGGGGCGCCAGCAATGGTGGTATCGACACGTTACGTTGAGTTAGGCTACGTTTGGTTAGGACTGGTTAGGTCAGGTGACGCTAGGGTATCTTTGACGTTTGTGACCTTCGCTGCCATTTGGTTGCTTCCTCCGCTCTACTGTACTCTATTGTATTCTGCTTGGCGCTGGGGATTCCAATAATAGTGGCCTCGGCACTTTAAGTTAGGTCAAGTTACGTTTGTTTCTATTACATTTGGATTGGATAGAGGAGGGTAGCTCCGACTTTTGCGCTGTGCACTGCTATTGGATAGATTTCTACAATCTACATGCCTCTACCATACCCTGCTCTACTCTGGGGAGGCCAGCAATAGTGGTCGCGTCACGTTAGGCTGAGTCATGTTAGGTTTGGTAACGATATGATTGGTAAGGCTAGGGGGGACTATCATTGACTTTTGCGCTATACACTGCTACTCGGTAGATTTCTCGGCTCTACAGTGCCCTAATCTGCTCTGATTGGCGCTGAGGAGGCCATCAATAGTGGTAGTGTCACGATAGGTTCAGTTAGGCTGCGTTCCGTTAGGTTACGTTCGTTTAGGTTAGGATAGGGAAGCTTCGACTTTTGAGCTGTACACTGCTATTCCGTGGATTTCTGCGCCCTAGTGTGATCTAATGTTACCTGCTTTGCTCTGGGAATTCCGGAAATCTCCGTCGTGGCGCGTTATGTTGTGCTAGATTACGTTTAGTTAGGATAGGCTTGTTTGGGTTAGTTTGGAATATCTTTGACTTTCGTGCACGGCACTGCCATTCCTTGGGCTTCAGCGCCCTATTCTCCTCTAATGTGCCCTGCTTGCCGACGGGGAGGCCAGCAATAGAGGGCTAGGAACGTTGGGTTATTATTTGTTACGTTTGGTTATCGTTGGATATCTTTCACTTTTCTGCTTTACACTCCAATACGGCCGTCTTCTTCGCTCTACTGTGATCTAGCACATTCCGGTTGGCTCTGGAGAGATGAGCAATAATGCTGTACGCACTTTTGGTTGGGCTAGGTTACGTTTGGTTAAACTACGATTGGTTACGTTATCACG
>NW_016918002.1:0-945 GCF_001483705.2 Eufriesea mexicana
ACATTTTCGACTAATATCGTGGTGAGCTAACATCCTTGCATAAATAAGGAGGAAAGATTATATTGGCACGCTATAGCCATTGTAGTGCTATAGAATCTGGCTGGAAAGTTTAATTTTATTGACATTTTCGACTAATGTCGTGGTGGGCTAACTCTCTTGCATAAATAAGGAAGAAAGATTCTATTGACGCGCTGTAGGCACTGTTATGCTATAGAATCAGTCTGGAACATTCAATTTTTTGACATTTTCGGCTGGTATCGTGGTGAGCTATCCTCCATGCATAAATGAGGAGGAAAGATTCTATTGGCGTGCTATAGCCATTGCAATTCTATAGTATCTGGTTTGAAAATTCAATTTTATTGACATTTTCGACTAATATCGTGGTGAGCTAACATCCTTGCATAAATAAGGAGGAAAGATTCCATTGGCGCCCTATAGCCATTGCAATGCTGTAGAATATGGCCGGAATATTCAATGTTATTGACATTTTCGGCTAATATCGCGGTGAGCAATCTTTCTTGTATAAATAAGGAGGCAAGATATTATTGGCGTGCTATAGCCATTGCAATGCTATAGAATCTGAATGGAAAATTTAATTTTATTGACATTTTCGACTAATATCGTGGTGAGCTGTCATCCATGCATAAATAAGGTGGAAAGGTTGTATTGGCACGCTGTACCCATTGCAGTGCCACAGAATCTGGCTCGCAAGTAAAATTTTATAAACAATTTCGACTAATATCGTAGTGTGGTAACATTCCTGCATAAATAAGGAGGAATGATCCTATTGGCCAGCTATAGGAATTGCAATCCTATAGTATCTGGATGGAAAATTCAATTTTATTGTCGTTTTCGACTAATATCGTGGCGAGGTAGCTTTCCTGCATAAATAATGAGGAAAGAATCTATTGACGTGCTATAGCCATTGCAATGCTGTAGCATCTG
>NW_016918003.1:0-520 GCF_001483705.2 Eufriesea mexicana
GAAGTCGTATATATCCCATCCTAACCTGACCAAACACAACGTATCCAAACGTAATGTATCCGAGACGGGTGTCACGACCACCATTGCTGGACTCACGGGAGCCAAGCAGATCACAACAGAGCAATGTACGACGTTGAAATACACAGAAGAGCATTGTATATCACAATGGTCATAGCTGTCCCAACCAATCATATCCAACCTTAGAATAACCAAACGTAACATAAATCAACATAACCTGCCGCGACCACAGTTTCTGGCGTGCCCATACCTAAGCAGATTTTGGTAGCTCGCAGTATATCGCAGGAGTCTATAGAATAGCAGTGTGTATCACAAAAGTCGAAGCAACCCTAACCTAACGCAACAGAACCTTGCCTAACTTTACGTATTCTAGCTCAAGCTAACGTGCCGCGGCTAACACTGCTGGCCTACCGAGAGTCGAGCGGAATGTGAGAGCGCCGAAATGCACCGAAGTGCAGTGTATAGCACAAAAGTCTTAGTTATCCTATCCTAACCCAGCCAA
>NW_016918004.1:0-327 GCF_001483705.2 Eufriesea mexicana
TCAGATCAGCCAAGCAAGCTCAGGTCAGGTCAGGCGAGGTAAGGTCAGTTCAGTTCAGGTCAGTTCAGGTAAGGTCAGGTCAGGTCAGTCAGGACAGGTCAGGTCTGATAAGGATGGTTAAAGTCCGGACATGTCAGTTCAGGTCAGGTCAGGTAAGGTCAGCTCAGGTCATTTCAGGTTAGGCCAGGTCAGGCCAGGTCAGGTCAGGTCAGGTCAGGTCAGATCTGCCCGGTCAGGTCAGGAGAGGTGCGGTCAGGTCATGTCAGGACAGGACAGGTAAGGTCAGGTCAGGTCAGGTCTGGTCAGGTCATGTCATGTCATGTCTGG
>NW_016918004.1:7962-10443 GCF_001483705.2 Eufriesea mexicana
TAATATCGTGGTGGGCTAACTTTCGTGCATAAATAAGGAGGAAAGCCTCTAGTAGCGTGCTATAGCCACTGCAATGCTGTAGAATATTTCTGGAAAATACATTTTTATTGACATTTTCGACTCATATCGTGGTGATATATGTGTATTGCATAAATAGGGCTGAACTATACTATTGGCGTGCTATAGCCTTGGCAATCCTATAGAATCTGGCTGGAAAATACAATATTATTGACGTTTTCGACTAATATCGTTGTGGGCTAACTTTCGTGCATAAATAAGGAGAAAAGATACTAGTGGCGTGCTATAGCCACTGCAGTGCTATAGAATCTGGCTGGAAAATACATTTTTATTGACATTTTCGACTAATATCGTCGTAACCTAGCCTTCTTGTGTATATATGGAGGAAGCATTCCACTGGCGTACTATAGTCATTGCAAACCTATAGAAACTGGCTGGAAAATTCAATTTTATTGACATTTTCGACTAATATCGTGGTGAGCAAACCCAATTGCATAAATAGGGATGAAATATTTTATTGGCGTGCTATTGCCTTGGCAATCCTATAAAATATGGCTGGAAAGTTCAATTTTATTGACCTTTCCTACTAACATCGTGGTCAGCTGACCTTCTGTATAAATATGGACGAAACATCCTATTGCCCTGCTACAGCCGTAGCAAAGGTATAGAATCTGGCTGGAAAAAACGATTTTATGGATATTTCGGACTAATACCGTGGTGAGCTGCCTTTCCTGCATAAATAGTGAGGAAAGATCCTATTGGCGTGCTGTAGCCATTGCAATGCTACACAATACGGCTGCAAAATTCAATTTTATTGACATTTTCGACTTATACCGTGGAGACGTAACTTTCTTGCATATATAAGGACGGTAGATCCTATTGGCGTCATATAGCCATTGAAATGCTATAGAATCTGGCTGGAAAATTCAATATTTTTGACGTTTTCGATTACTATCGTGGTGGGATAACTTTCTTGCATAAATAAGGAGGAAAGACTCTAGTAGCGTGCTATAGCAATTGCAATGCTATAGAATCTGTCTGGAAAATACATTTTTACTGACATTTTCGACTCATATCGTGGTGATATGTGTGTATTGCGTAAATAGGAATGAAATATTCTATAGGCGCGCTATGGCCATTTCAGTACTATAGAATCTGGCTGGAAAATTCAATTTTAATGACATTTTCGACTAATATCGTGGTGTCCTAACTTTCTTGCATATATAAGGAGGAAAGATTCTCCTGGAGTACTATAGCCATTGCAATGCTCTAGAATCTGACTGGAAAATTCAATTTTATTGACATTTTGGACTAATATCGTGGGGAGCTATCTTTCTTGCATAAATAAGGAGGAAAGATTCGATTGGCGCGCTATAGCCACGACTATTCCACAGAATCTGCCTGAAAAATACGATTTTCTTGACATTTTCGGCTAATATCGTGGTGAGCAACCCCATTTGCATAAATAGGAATGAAATATACTATTGGCGTGGTATAGCCTTGGCAATCATATAGAATCTGGTTGGAAAATTCAATTTTATTGACATTTTGGACTAATATCGTGGGGAGCTAACTTTCTTGCATAAATAAGGAGGAAAGATTCGATTGGCGCGCTATAGCCACGACTATTCCACAGAATCTGCCTGAAAAATACGATTTTATTGACATTTTCGGCTAATAATGTGGTGAGCAACCCCATTTGCATAAATAGGAATGAAATATACTATTGGCGTGCTATAGCCTTGGCAATCCTATAGAATTTGGTTGGAAAATTCAATTTAATTGACATTTTCGACTAATATCGTGGTGACCTAACTTTCTTGCATAAATAAGGACGATAGATACTATTGGCGTGATATAGCTATTGAAATGCTATAGAATCTTTCTGAAAAACTCAATACTATTTACGTTTTCGACTAATATCGTGGTGGGCAAGCTTTCGTGCATTAATAATGGGGAAGATTCTATTGGCGTGCTGTAGCCATTGCAATGCAATAGAATCCGGCTGGAAAATTCAATTTTATGGACATTTTCGGCTAATATCGTGGTGAGCTGCCTTTCCTGCATAAATAATGAGGAAAGATTCTATTGACGTGCTGTAGCCATTGCAATGCTACCCAACACGGCTGGAAAATTCAGTTTTATTGACATTTTCGACTTATACCGTGGAGACACAGCTTTCTTGCATAAATAAAGATAATAGATAATATTGGCGTGATATAGCCATTGAAATGCTTTAGAATCCGGCTGGAAAATTCAATTTTACGGACATTTTCGACTAATATCTTGGTGAGCTACCTTTCTTGCATTAATAATGGGGAAAGATTCTATTGGCGTGCTGTAGCCATTGCAATGCAATAGAATCCGGCTGGAAAATTCAATTTTATTGACATTTTCGACTAATATCGTGGTGTCCAAGCTTTCTTGCATAT
Source organism: Eufriesea mexicana (assembly GCF_001483705.2). Lineage (NCBI taxonomy): Eukaryota > Metazoa > Arthropoda > Insecta > Hymenoptera > Apidae > Eufriesea > Eufriesea mexicana. The sequence goes on from NW_016918004.1 coordinate 10,413, forward strand.
ATAAGGGGGAAAGATTCTACTGGCCTGCTAT
>NW_016918004.1:11075-17125 GCF_001483705.2 Eufriesea mexicana
CAACCCCATTTGCATAAATAGGAATGAAATATACTATTGGCGTGCTATAGCCTTGGCAATCATATAGAATCTGGTTGAAAATTCACTTTTATTGACATTTTGGACTAATATCGTGGGGAGCTAACTTTCTTGCATAAATAAGGAGGAAAGATTCGATTGGCGCGCTATAGCCACGACTATTCCACAGAATCTGCCTGAAAAATACGATTTTATTGACATTTTCGGCTAATAAAGTGGTGAGCAACCCCATTTGCATAAATAGGAATGAAATATACTATTGGCGTGCTATAGCCTTGGCATTCCTATAGAATTTGGTTGGAAAATTCAATTTAATTGACATTTTCTATTAATATCGTGGTGAGCTATCTTTCTTGCATAAATAAGGAGGAAATATACTAGTGGCGTGCTATAGACACTGCAATGCTATAGAATCTGGCTGGAAAAAACAATTTTATTGACACTTTCTACTAACATCGTGGTCAGCTAACCTTCTTGTATAAATATGGACGAAACATTCTATTGGCGTGCTACAGCAATAGCAAAGGCACAGAATCTGACTGGAAAACGCGATTTTTTGGATATTTTCGACTAATATCGTGGTGAGCTACCTTTCCTGCATTAATAATGAGGATAGATTCTATTGGCGTGCTGTAGCCATTGCAATGCTAGAGAATCTGGCAGGAAAATACATTTTTATTAACTTTTTCGACTCATATCGTGGTGAAATAGCTGTATTGCATAAATAAGGTTGAAATATTCTATAGGAGCGCTATGGCCATTACAATACTATAGAATCTTGCTGGAGAATTTAATTTTATTGACATTTTCGACCAATATCGTGGTGCCCTAACCCACTTGCATATATAAGGATGAAAGATTCTACTGGCGTGCTGTAGCCATTGCAGTGCCATAGAATCTGTATGGAAAACACATTTTTATTGACATTTTCGACTCATATCGTGGTGATATATGTGTATTGCATAAATAGGGATGAAATATTCTATAGACGCGCTATGGCCATTACAGTACTATAGAATCTGGCTGGGAAATTCAATTTTATTGACATTTTCGACTAATATCGTGGTGTCCTAACTTTCTTGCATATATAAGGAGGAAGGACTCTCCTGGCGAGCTATAGCCATTGCATTGCTCTAGAATCGGACTGGAAAATTCAATTTTATTGACATTTTGGACTAATATCGTGGTGAGCTAACTTTCTTCCATAAATAAGGAGGAAAGATTCGAATGGCGTGCTATAGCCACGACAATTCCAAAAAATCTGCCTTGAAAATTCGATTTTATTGACATCTTCCGCTAATATCGTGGTGAGCAACCACATTTGCATAAATAGGGATGAAATATTCTATTGGCTTGCAGTAGCCTTGGCAATGCTATTGAATCTGGTTGGAAAATTCAATTTTATTGACATTGTCGACTCATATCGTGGTGAGCTAACCTTCATGTATAAATATGGACGATACATTCTGTTGGCGTGCTACAGCCTTAGCAAAGGTTTAGAATGTGACTGGAAATCGCGATTTTATGGATATTTTCGACTAATATCGTGGTGAGCTAACTTTCTTGCATAAATAAGGACGATAGATACTATTGGCGTGATATAGCCATTGAAATGCTTTAGAATCCGGCTGGAAAATTCACTTTTATTGACATTTTCGACTAATATCGTGGTGAGCTAACTTTCTTGCATAAATAAGGACGATAGATACTATTGGCGTGATATAGCCATTGAAATGCTTTAGAATCCGGCTGGAAAATTCACTTTTATTGACATTTTCGACTAATATCGTGGTGAGCTAACTTTCTTGCATAAATAAGGACGATAGATACTATTGGCGTGATATAGCCATTGAAATGCTTTAGAATCCGGCTGGAAAATTCAATTTTACGGACATTTTCAACTAATATCGTGGTGAGCTACCTTCCCTGCATTAATAATGGGGAAAGATTTTATTGGCGTGCTGTAGCCATTGCAATGCAATAGAATCCGGCTGGAAAATTCACTTTTATTGACATTTTCGACTAATATCGTGGTGCCCATGCTTTCTTGCATATATAAGGGGGAAAGATCCTATTGGCCTGCTATGGCCATTGCAATGGTGTATAATCTCTCTGGAAAATTACATTTTATTGACATTTTCGACTAATATCTTGGTGAGCTAACTTTCATGCATAAATAAGTGGGGAAGATTCCATTGGCGCCATATACCCACTGCAATTCGAATGAATCTGCCTGGAAAATTCGATTTTATTGACATTTTCGACTTTTATCGTGGTGACCAAACCCACTTGCATAAATAGGGATGGAATAGACTATTGGCGTGCTATGGCCATGGTAATGCTATAGAATCTGCCTGGAAAATTCCATTTTAATGACATTTACGACTTATACCGTGGAGACATAAATTTCTTGCATAAATAAGGACGACAGATACTATTGGCGTGATATAGCCATTGAAATGCTATAGAATCTGGCTGGAAAATTCAATATTCTTGACGTTTTCGGCTAATATCGTGGTGGGCTAACTTTCTTGCATGAATAAGGCGGAAAGCCTCTTGCAGCGTGCTATAGCCATTGCAATGCTGTAGAATCTGTCTGGAAAATACATTTTTATTGACATTTTCGACTAATATCGTGGTGAGCTAACTTTCTTGCCAAAATTATGAGGAGAGATTCTATTGGCGCGCTATAGCCACTACAGTTCCATAGAACCTGCCTCGAAAATTCCAATTTGTTGACATTTTCGGCTAATACCGTGGTGAGCAAACCCACTTGCATAAATAGGGCTGAAATATACTATTGGCGTGCTATAGCCTTGGCAATCCTATAGAATCTGGCTGGAAAATACAATATTATTGACGTTTCCTACTGACATCGTGGTCAGCTAACCTTCTGTATAAATATGGACGAAACATACTATTGACCTGCTACAGCCGTAGCAAAGGTATAGAATCTGGCTGGAAAAAAACGATTTTATTGATATTTTGGACTAATACCGTGGTGACCTGCCTTTCCTGCATAAATAGTGAGGAAAGATCCTGTTGGCGTGCTGTAGCCATTGCAATGCTATAAAATCTGGCTGGTAAATTCAACTTTATTGACATTTTCGACTTATACCGTGGAGACATAACTTTCTTGCATAAATAAGGACGGTAGATACTATTGGCGGGATATAGCCATTGAAATGCTATAGAATCTGGATGGAAAATTCAATATTTTTGACGTTTTCGATTTCTATCGTGGTGGGATAACTTTCTTGCATAAATAAGGAGGAAAGACTCTAGTTGCGTGCTATAGCCATTGCAATGCTATAGAATCTGTCCGGAAAATACATTTTTACTGACATTTTCGACTCATATCGTGGTGATGTGCGTGTATTGCGTAAATAGGAATGAAATATTCTATAGGCGCGCTATGGCCATTACAGTACTATAGAATCTGGCTGGAAAATTCAATTTTAATGACATTTTCGACTAATATCGTGTTGTCCTATCTTTCTTGCATAAATAAGGAGGAAAGATTCTACTGCCGTACTATAGTCATTGCAAACCTATAGGAACTGGCTGGAAAATTCAATTTTATTGTCGTTTTCGGCTAATTTCGTGGTGACCCAACTTCCTTGCATAAATAAGGACGATAGATACTATTGGCGTGATATAGCCATTGAAATGCAATAGAATCTGGATGAAAAATTCAATACTATAGACGTTTTCGACTAATATCGTGGTGAGCAAACCCACTTGCATAAATATGGGTGAAATATGCCATTGGCGTGCTATGGCCATGGCAATGCTATAGAATCTGCCTGGAAAATTCCATTTTATTTACATTTTCGGCTAATATCGTGGTGAGCAACCCCCTTTGCGTAAATAGGGATGAAATATTCTATTGGCGTGCTTTAGCCTTGGCAATCCTATAGAATTTGGTTGGAATATTCATTTTTATTGACATTATAGACTAATATCGTGGTGAGCTATCTTTCTTGCATAAATAAGGAGGAAAGATACTAGTGGCGTGCTATAGACACTGCAATGCTATAGCATCTGGCTGGAAAATACAGTTTTATTGACATTTTCGACTAATATCGTGATGACATTGCATTCTTGGGTATAGAAGGAGGAAAGATTCTACCTGCGTGCTGTAGCTATTGCAATGCTATAGAATCTGGCTGGAAAATACAATTTTATTGACACTTTCTACTAACATCGTGGTCAGTTAACCTTCTTGTATAAATATGGACGAAACATACTATTGGCGTGCTACAGCCATAGCAAAGGTATATAATCTGACAGGAAAACGCGATTTTATGGGTATTTTCGACTAACATCGTGGTGAGCTACCTTTCCTGCATAAATAATGAGGAAGAATTCTATTGGCGTGCTGTAGCCATTGCAATGCTACCCAACACGGCTGGAAAATTCAATTTTATTGACATTTTCGACTTATACCGTGGAGACATAACTTTCGTGCATAAATAAAGATGGTAGATACTATTGGCGTGATACAGCCATTGAAATGTTATAGAATACGGCTGGAATATTCAATTTTATGGACATTTTCTACTAATATCGTGGTGAGCTACCTTTCCTGCATTAATAATGGGGAAAGATTCTATTGGCGTGCTGTAGCCATTGCAATGCAATAGAATCCGGCTGGAAAATTCAATTTTATGGACATTTTCGACTAATATCGTGGTGAGCTACCTTTCCTGCATAAATAAGGACGATAGATACTATTGGCTTGATATAGCCATTGAAATGCTATAGAATCTGGCTGGAAAAGTCAATATTATTGACGTTTTCGTCTAATATCGTGGTGGGCTAACTTTCCTGCATAAATAATGAGGAAAGAATCTATTAGAGTGCTGTAGCCATTGCAATGCTGCCCAACACGGCTGGAAAATTCAATTTTATTGGCATTTTCGACTTATACAGTGGAGACATAGCTTTCTTGCACAAATAAGGACGATAGATACTTTTGGCGTGATATAGCCATTGAAATGCGAAAGAATCTGACTGGAATATTGAATATTATTGACCACTTCGGCTACTATCGTGGTGGGCTAACTTTCGTGCATAAATAGGGAGGAAAGACTCTAGTGGCGTGCTATAGCCATTGCAAGGCTACAGAATCTGGCTGGAAAATACATTTTTATTGACCTTCTCGACTAATATCATAGTGAAATAACATTCTTGTATAAATAAGGATGAAATATTCCATTGGCGCGCTATGTCCATTACTGTGCTAGAGTATCTGGCTGAAAAACTTAATTTTATTGACATTTTCGACTAATATCGTGGTCACCTAACTTTCTTGCATCTATAAGGAGGAAAGATTCTACTGGCGTGCTATTGCCTTTGCAATGCTATAGAATATGTATGGAAAATTCAATTTTATCGATATTTTCGTCTAATATCGTGGTGAGCTAACTTTCTTGCATAAATATGGAGGAAAGATACTGTTGGCTCTGTATAGCCACTACAATTCCACAGAATCTGCCTGGAAAATGCTATTTTATTGACATATTCGTGTAATATCGTCGTGAGCAATCCCATTTTCATAAATAGGGATGAAATATTGTTTTGGCGTGCTATAGCGTTGGCAATCCTATAGAGTCTGGTTGGAAAATTCAATTTTATTGACATTTTCGACTAATATCGTGGTGAGCTAACTTTCTTGCTAAAATTATGAGGAAAGATTCTATTGGCACGCCATGGCCACTACAATTCCGTAGAATCTGCCTGGAAAATTCCAATTTGTTGACATTTTCGGCTAATATCGTGGTGAGCAAATCAACGTGCATAAATAGGAATGAAATATTCTATTGGCGTGCTATAGCCATGGCAATGCTATAGAATCTGGCTGGAAAATTCAATTTTATTGACATTATCGACTACTATCGCGGCGACCTTACTTTCTTGCATATATAAGGAGGAAAGATTCTTCTGGCGTACCATAGTCATTGCAAATCTATAGAATCTGGCAGGAAAATTCAATTTTATTGATCTTTGCGACTAATATCGTGGTGACC
>NW_016918005.1:0-784 GCF_001483705.2 Eufriesea mexicana
AGCCAGTTTAATTTTTCTCCCTTATTTACGCAAGAAAGTTAGCTCACCACGATATTATTCGGACTTTTCAATAAAATTGTGTTCTCCAGCAATATTCTATTGCACTGCAATGGCCATAGCTGGCCAATACAGTATTTCCTCCTTATTTATGCAACGAGCTTAGCTCACCACAACATTATCCGAAAAAGTCAATAGAAATGACTGTTCCAGCCAGATTCTATAGCATTGCAATGGCTATAGCACGCCAATAGTATCTTTCCGCCTTACATATGCAAGAAAGTTACCTCACCACGATATCATTCGAAAATGTCAATAAAAGTGGATTTTCCAGCGAGATTCTATCGCGCTACAATGGCCATAGCACGCCAAAAGCATCTTTCCTCCTTATTTATGCAAGGAGGTTAGCTCACCGCGATATTAGCCGAAAATGTCAATAAAATTGGATTTTCCATGCAGATTCTATGGCATTGCAATGGTGATAGCACGCCAATACAATCTTTCTTCCATCTTTATGCAAAAAAGTTAGCTCACCCCGATATCAGACGACAATGTCAATAAAATTGAATCTTCCAGCCAGATTCTATGGCATTGCAATGGCTATAGCACGCCAATAGTATCTTTCCTCCTTGTATATGCGAGAAAGTTACCTCACCACGATATCATTCGAAAATGTCAATAAAAGTGGATTTTCCAGCCAGATTCTATCGCGCTACATTGGCCATAGCACGCCAAAAGCATCTTTCCTCCTTATTTATGCAAGGAGGTTAGCTCACCGCGATATTAG
>NW_016918005.1:1163-2547 GCF_001483705.2 Eufriesea mexicana
TTTTCCAGCCAGATTCTGTAGCATTGCAATCGAAATAGCACGACAATACAACCTTTCCTACTTATCTAAGCAAGAAAGCTGCCTCACTACGATATTATACGAGAATGTCAATAAAATTTAATTTTCCAGCCAGTTTCTATAGCACTGCAACTGGTATAGCGCGCAAATAGAATCTTTCCACCTTATCTATGCAAGAAAGATTGCTCACCACGATATTATTTGAAAATGTCAATAAAATTGAATTTTCCATGCAGATTCTATATCATTGCGATGGCTACTGCACGCCATTAGAACCTTTCCTCCTTATCTATGCAACGAAGTTAGCTCACCACGATATTAGCCGAAAATGTCAATAAAATTATGTTTTCCAGCCAGATTCTGTAGCATTGCAATGGAAATAGCACGGCAATAGATTCTTTCGTACTTATTTAAGCAAGAGAGTTACCTCACTCCGGTATTATACGAGAATGACAATAAATTTGAATTTTCCAGCCACATTCTATTGCACTGCAGTGGCCATAGCACGAAAATACTTTATTTCCATCTTATTTATGCAAGGTGCTTAGCTCACCACAACATTATACGAAAAAGTCAATAAAATGATTGTTCCAGGCAGGTTCTATAGCATTACAATGGCTATAGCACGTCAACAGTATCTTTCCTCCTTACTTAAGCAAGAAAGTTAGCTCACCCCGATGTAAGTCGAACTTGTCAATATATTTTTGTCTTCAAGCCGGATTCTGTTGCACTGCAGTGGCTATAGCACGCCAATTTAATTTTTATCCCTTATTTACGCAAGAAAGTAAGCTCACCGCGATATTATTCGAAAATTTCAATAAAATTGAGTTCTTCAGCAATATTTTATTGCACTGCAATGGCCATAGCAGGCCAATACAATATTTCCTCCTTATTTATGCAACGAGCTTAGCTCACCACATCATTATCCGAAAATGTCAATAAAATTGAATTTTCCACGCAGATTCTATGGCATTGCAATGGCTATAGCACGCCAATAGTATCTTTCCTCCTTACTTAAGCAGGAAAGATAGCTCACCCCGATATAAGTCGAACTTGTCAATATAATTATGTTTTCCAGACAGATTCTGTAGCATTGCAATGGAAATAGCACGGCAATAGAATCTTTCGTACTTATTTAAGGAAGAGAGTTACCTCACTCCGATATTATACGAGAATGACAATAAATTTGAATTTTCCAGCCAGTTTCTATAGCACTGCAACGGGTATAGGGCGCAAATAGAATCTTTCCTCCTTATTTATGCAAGAAAGTTAGCTCACACCGATATTAGTCGAACTAGTCAAAATAATTATTTTTCCGGCCAGATTCAGATGCACTGCAGGGGCTATAGCACGCCAATGGAATATT
>NW_016918006.1:0-365 GCF_001483705.2 Eufriesea mexicana
AGTACAAAATAAAAAATAAATTGAAAAAATTACAAATACGGAACGGGAATCGAATCCCGGTCCTCCGTATATCAATTCTCGATCGTCCATGATTTTACATCATCTCCAACAATTCTCTAGACAATACTTTTTCTACTTTGCAGTACATTTTATTAATTTTACTTACGTCATACTTACCTTGTACTTACTTTCCCTTACTTGCAATTCCTCCCCTTACTTACCTTAATCCCTCTTCATTTAAATATCATTTAAACAGATATTGCCCACTCTCTACTTTCAAATTCCAAAGGGAACATTGAAAATTACAAGAGGTAGGAAATATCCTAAACTTTGTGCGCAGCTCTTAGCTTGGTATCGATTCCCAA
>NW_016918007.1:0-590 GCF_001483705.2 Eufriesea mexicana
CATCCATACATACATCTCTACATACATCCATACATACATCCATCCATCCACCCAGCCACAAATACATCCAACCATACATCCAACCATCCATACATTAATACATCCATACATCCGTCCATGCGCACATCCATCTATCCATACGTCCACCCTTCGAAACATCCATCCATCCATACATCCATCGAACCATACATCTTTCCATCCATACGTCAATCCACCAATTCATCCATCCATCCTTACATTCATACATACATCAATACATACATCCATCCATCCATACATCCATATATCCGTACAATATCCGTACATCCATACATTCGTACATCCATATATGCATAAATATTCACATCCATACAGCCATGCATCCGTACATCCGTCCATCCACACCACAATCCATCCATACATCCATCCATCCATTCATCAATCCACCATCCCATCCATCCATCCATCCATACATCCATACATACACCAATACATACATCCATACATACACCCATACCTTCAACCAAACATACATCCCTACATACATCCATCCATACATACATCCATACATACATCCATACATACATCAATACATTCATCCATACATACTC
>NW_016918008.1:0-512 GCF_001483705.2 Eufriesea mexicana
ACAGCCATCTACTTGACAGAGAATAGGTCTATTCAAAATCTATAACCTGCTATAGCTTGGCGAAACGATCGCCTAACGCCTTCAATCCAATGGCAAGCACAGGCATCTACTTGCCAGAGAATAAGTCTATACAAAATCTATAACCTGTTATAGCTTGGTGAATAGATCGCCTATCGCCTTCAATCCACTGGCAAGTACAGTCATCTACTTGCCAGAGAATAAGTCTATACAAAATCTATAACCTGTTATAGCTTGGTGAATAGATCGCCTATCGCCTTCAATCCACTGGCAAGTACAGTCATCTACTTGCCAGAGAATAAGTCTATACAAAATCTATAACCTGTTATAGCTTGGTGAATAGATCGCCTATCGCCTTCAATCCACTGGCAAGTACAGTCATCTACTTGCCAGAGAATAGGTCAGTTCATAATCTATAATCCGTTATAGCATGGTGAATAGATAACCTAACACCTTCAATTCAATGGCAAGTACAGACATTTGCTTGCTAGAAA
>NW_016918009.1:0-870 GCF_001483705.2 Eufriesea mexicana
GCTGGAAGATACAATTTTATTGACATTTTCCACTAATATCGTGGTGATCTTACTTTCTTTTATTATTGTTGACGAAAGATTCTATTGGCGAGCTATAGCCAAAGCAAAGGTGAAGAATCTGTCTGGAAAACACGATTATCATGGACATTTTCGACTAATATCGTGGTGAGCTACTTTTCCCACATAAATAATGAGAAAATATACTTTTGGCGTGCTATAGCCATTGCAATGTAATAGAATCTTGCTGGAAAATACAATTTTATTTATATTTTCGACAAAAATCGTGGTGAGCTAACCTTCTATAGCAAACTTTCCTGTATAAATAAGGAGGAAAGATTCTATTGGCGTGCCTTAGCCATTCCAGTGCTATAAAATCTGGCTGGAAAATAAAATATTATTGATGTTTTCGACTAATATCGTGGTGCGCTAACTTTCTTCCATAAATAATTTGGAAAGAATCTTTTTGCTTCCTATAGCCATTGCAATGCTGTAGAATCTGGCTGCAGAGCTCAATTTTATTGACATTTTCCACTAAGATCGTGGTGATCTAACTTTCTTATATAAATGTTGGCGAAAGATTCTATTGGCGACCTATAGCCATTGTAATGCTATAGAATCCGGCTGGAAGATTCAATATTATTGGTGTTTTGGACTAACTGGTGGGCTAATTTCCTTGCATAAATAAGGAGGAGAGATACTTGTGGCATGCTATAGCCATTGCAATGCTATAGAATCTGGCAGGAAAATTCAATTTTACCGCCATTATTTACTAATATCGTGTTGAGCTAACTTTGTTGTAAATTGTTTTAAAAATATGGACGAAGGATCCTATTGGCGTGCTATAGCCATAGCGAAGCTGTAGAATCAGGC
>NW_016918010.1:0-221 GCF_001483705.2 Eufriesea mexicana
TAGCTCACCACGATATTAGTCGAAAATAACAATAAAATTGTATTTTACAGGCTGTTTCTATAGCAATCCAATGGCTACAGCACGCCAATAGAATCTTTCCTCCTTATCTATGCAAGAAAATTAGCTCACCACGATATTAGACGAAAATGTGAATAAAATTAAATTTTCCAGCCAGATTCTATAGCATTACAATGGCTATAGCACGCCAATAGAATCTTTCC
>NW_016918010.1:302-555 GCF_001483705.2 Eufriesea mexicana
GCCGAAAATGTCTATAAAATTGAATTTTCCAGCCAGATTCTATAGCATTGCAATGGCTATATTAGACCAATAGAATTCTTCCTCCTTACGTATACAAGCTAGTTAGCTCACCACGATATTAGTCGAAAATGACAATAAAATTGAATTTTACAGCCTGTTTCTATAGCAATGCAATGGCTAAAGCACGGCTATTGAATCTTTCCTTCTTATTTATGCACGAAAGTTTGCTCACCACGATATTAGTCGAAAATGT
>NW_016918011.1:0-2318 GCF_001483705.2 Eufriesea mexicana
ATAGATTTATTTATGGATGTATGCATGGATGTATGTATGGTGTAGGTATGGATGTTTGTATGGGTGTATGTATGGGTGTATGTATGGATGTATAAATGGATGAATGTATGGATGTATTCGAAGGCGTATGTATGTATGTATGAATGGATATATGTGCGGGTGTTTGTATGGATGCATGCGTTTATGTATGTATGAATGGATGGATGGATGGACGCATTGGTGGATGGATGTACGCATAGATATATGTACGGTTGTATGGATGTATGGATGCATATATGTGTGGATTATGGATGTATGGATGTATGGGTGTATGGATGTATGGGTGTATGGATGTATGGATGTATGTATGTATTGATGTACGAATGTATGGATGTACTGTTGTGTGGATGTATGGATGTATACACGTATGGATGTATGGATGGATGAATGCATCGACTGTTGGTAGTACGGATGGTAGGATTTATGGATGTATGCATAGGTGGATGTATGAATGCATGGATTGCATTCGAACGGTTGCATAGACGGATGGATGGGTGTATGGATGGATGAATGTCTGGATGTATTTATCAATGCATGTATGGATGTAGTTAAAGATGTATGTATGGATGTATGTACGGATGTATGTATGGATATATCCATGGATGTATGTATGGATGTATGGAAGCACGTGTGTATGGATGTATGTATGTTCGAATGGATTTGTGTGTGTATGGATGTATGTTTTGATGAATGTATGGGTGTATGGAAGGATTGAAGTACGGATGGATGTATGTGTGGAAGGATGGCTGTATGGCGGTAAGGATGTATGCATGGATGTATGTATGGTTGCTTGTATGGATGCATGTATGTATGGATGTATGGATGTATGTACGTATGGATGTATGTATGTATGGATGTATGGATGAAAGAATGTATGGATGTATGTATGGTTGGATGGATGAATGGATGTATGGATGGATTTAGTTATGGGTGGACGGATGTACGGATTTATTGATGTATGGATGTATATATGTATGGATGTATGGATGTATGGATGTATGTGTGTATGGATGGATGTATGTATGGATGGTTATATGTGTGGATGGCAGGATATATGGATGGATGTATGTATTTATGTACAGATGAATGAATGAATGAATGTATGGTTGTATGGATGTACGTGCGGATGCGTTTATGGAGGTATGTATGGATGTATGCATGCATGTATGTATGGATGTTTGTATGAATGTATGTACGGATGTATGCATGGATGTATGTATGGTTGTTTGTATGGAAGTATGCATGGATGTATGTGTGGTTGTTCGAATGGATGTATGTAATGATGTATGTATGGGAGTATATATGAATGAATGTATGAGCGTATGTACGGACACATGGGCTGATGTAAGTATGGATGTATAGATGCATGGATGGATTGTTAGATGGATGTGTGGATGATACGGATGTATCGATGGATGGATGTATATATGCATGGATGTATGGGTGGATGCATGGATGATTGGATGGATGTATGGATGGATGGATGGATGGATGTATGTATGGATGAATGTATGGGTGTATGTATGGTTGGATGGATTAATGGATGTATGGATGTATAGATGTATGTATGTGTGTATGTATCGATGTGTGGATGTATGGATGTATGGATGTAATGATGCACGAATTTATGGATGTACGGATTTGTGGATGTTCGGATGTACATTTGTATGGATGCGTGAATGGATGGTTGTATGTATTGATGTATGTATTGATGTATGGATGGATGAATGGATTGTTGGATGTATGTATGGATGTATGGATGTATGTACGGATGTACGTATGGACATATCTATGGCTGTATGTATGGATGTGTGGAAGCATGTATGTATGGATGTATGTATGTATGGGTGAAGGAATGTATGGATGTACGGATATATGGGTGTATGGATGTATATATGTATGGATGTATGGAAAAATGGACGGAAGAACGGATGTATTTATGGATGCTTGTAAGGATGAATGTATGGATGTATGCATGGATGTATGTATGGATATATGTTTTGATGTATCTATGGATGTAGGTATGGACGTATGTATGAATGGTTGTGTGGATGTATGTATGGATGTATGTATGGATATATATATGGATGTATGTATGGATGTATATCGAGATGAATGTATGCGTGTATGTATGGATCTGTGTTTTGATGTGTGTTTGGATGCATGGATGGATGGATGGATTGGTGGTTGGATGTATGGATAGTAGTATGTATGGTACGATGAATGTATGGATGGGTGGATGCTTGGATGGATGGGTGGATGCTTGGATGGATGGATGT
>NW_016918012.1:0-1057 GCF_001483705.2 Eufriesea mexicana
GCCAGACTACGTTTGGCCAGGTTATGTTTGCTATGGTTATGTACGGAGAGCTTTGACTTTCTTGGCACAGACTGTTATTCGATGTGCCTCTGCGATCTACTATGCTCTACTGTACCCTGCTCCAATCTGGGTAGGCCGGAAATAGTGTTCGATGCACGTTAGGTTGTGTTAAGTTACATTTGTGTATGTTACTATTGGTTCAGTTAGGAGAGGATACCTTTTACCATTTTGCCATACACTGCTACTAGGTGGGTTTCTGCCGTCTACTCTGCTCCAATGTGCTCTGCCCTGATTTGAGGAGGCTAGCAATAGTGGTCTCGGCACGTTAGGTTGATTCACGCTACATTTGGTTAGGTTACGTTAGTTTGGATTAGGCTTGCATATCTTTGGGCTTCGAGGTATAGACCGCTAATCAGTGGACTTCTGCGATTTACTGGGCTCTGGTACGTTCTGCTTGGTACTTGCGGACCACCAGAAATAATGGTCTCGCCGCGTTAGGTTTAGTTAGTCCACGTTTGGTTTTGTCAGGTTGAATTAGATAGCGTTAGGATATCCCTGATGTTTGTGCTATTCGCTGTGCTTTGGAGGCTCCCTGCGCTCTGCTGTGCTCTAGTATATTCTACTTGGCCCTGGGGATACAGCAATAGCGGTCTCGGAAAGTTAGGTCAAGTTATGTTGCGTTTGGTTATATTACGTTTGGAGAATTTAGGATAGCTTTGATTTTTGTGCTATACACTGCTACTCGGCGGATTTTGGCGCTCCGACGGTATCCGATATGATCAGCTTGGCTATGGGAAAGACAGCAAAGCTGTCTTCGCACGTTACTCCGTGTTAGGCAACGTTCGTTTGGGGTAAGTTAGGTCAGGTTGGGTTGGCATATCCTTCGCTTCTGTGATGTGCACTGAAATGCCGCGGATGTCTGTGATCTACTGTGTTGTAGTATATTCTGCTTGGCCCCGGGCAGGTCAGCAATAGTGGTGTAGGGCGGTAAGGTGGAGTTAGGTTACGTTTAATTATGCTATGTTTGATTACGTTAGTCCAGGGATGCTTTGACTTT
>NW_016918013.1:0-1179 GCF_001483705.2 Eufriesea mexicana
CATTTTCGACTAATTTCGTGGTGAGCTAACCTTCCTTCATAAATAAGGAGGAAATATACTTTTGGAGTGCTATAGCCATTGCAATGCTATAGAATCTGGCTAGAAAATTCTATTTTATTTACGTTATCGACTACTATCGTGGTGACCTAACTTTCTTGCATATATAAGGAAGAGAGATTCTACCGGCGTACTATAGTCATTGCAATCCTATGGAATCCGGCACTATATTCATTGCAATGCTATGGAATCTGGCTGGAAAATTCAATTTTATTCACACGATCGGCTACTATCGTGTTGATCTAACATTCTTGCATATACAAGGATGAAAGAGTCTACTGGCGTACTATGGTCATTGCAATTCTATAGAATCTGGCTGGAACACTCAATTTTATTGACATTTTCGACTAATTTCGTGGTGAGCTAACCTTCCTTCATAAATAAGGAGGAAATATACTTTTGGAGTGCTATAGCCATTGCAATGCTATAGAATCTGGCTAGAAAATTCTATTTTATTTACGTTATCGACTACTATCGTGGTGACCTAACTTTCTTGCATATATAAGGAAGAGAGATTCTACCGGCGTACTATAGTCATTGCAATCCTATGGAATCCGGCTGGAAATTTCAATTTTATTGACATTTTCGACTAATTTCGTGGTGAGCTAACTTTCTTGCATAAATAAGGATGAAATATTCTATTGGCGCGCTGTATCCATTGCAACGCTATGGAATCTGGCTGGAAAGCTCGGTTTTATGGACATTTCGACTAATACCGTGGTGAGCTGCCTTTCATGCATAAATAATGAGGAAAGATTCTATTGGCGTGCTGTAGCCATAGCAAAGCTATAGAATCTTCCTGGAAAACTCGATTTTAAGGATATTTTCGACTAATATCGTGGAGAGCTTCTTTTTCCGTATAAATAATGGGTAGAGGTTCTAATGGCGTGCTATAGCAATTGCAATGCTATAGAATCTGGCTGGAAAGTTCAATTTTATTGACGTTTTCGGCTCATATCGTGGCGAGCTAACTTTCTTACATATACAAGGAGGAAAGATTCTACTGGCGTACTAGAATCATTGCAATCCTTCAGATTTTGGTTGGAAAATTTTATAGATATTTTCGACTAATATCGTGGTGAACTAACTTTCTTGCACAAATAAGAAAGAAATATACTATTG
>NW_016918014.1:0-1101 GCF_001483705.2 Eufriesea mexicana
GAAAATGACATTGTAATAAGTTAGAATGAATGAAACCGTGTAGAAAGGTGAAAAAATATGTATATATCATAACGTTATTTATCGAGTTATTAAAGAAAGAATTCCAGTCGTGTCGCCTCGGACCGACCGAAAGGGACGGTACCAGGCGTATCGCTTCCAACCGGCCGAAGGGGACGAACGCCAAAGTCGTGTCGCTTCGGACACACTGGAAGGACGATCTCCGCTCTGGTCAACGCTAACAACAAAGCATTGTAACGGACATTCAACTAACAAATGGGGAAGATATTTTTCCGTGAAAATAATGTTCTTCATATATAATGAAAATAAGTGCATAATTGCAAAACTACGAAGAATGAGAAATTAATCAAAATGTCATTGTAATATGTTAGAATGAATGAAACCATTTAGAAAAGTGTAAAAACATGTATATGTCATAACGCTATTTATCGAGTCATTTACGAAAGATGTCCAGGCGTGTCGATTCGGGCCGACCGAAAAGGACGATGCCAGTCGTAACGTTTCCAACCGGCCGAAGGGGACGAACGCCAGTCGAGATCGTTCGGACCGACTGAAAGGATGATCTCCGCTCCGGTCGATGCTAACAACAAAGCATTGTTACGGACATTCAACAAACAAATATGGAAGATATTTTTTCGTGAGAATAGGGTTTTTCATATATAATGAAAATAAATGCATAATTGCAAAGATTCGTAAAATGAGAAATTAATGAAAATGACATTGTGACAAGCTAGAATGAATGAAACCATGTAGAAAAGTGTAAATATATGAATATGTCACAACGTTATTTTTCGAGTTATTAAAGAAAGAACTCCAGTCGTGTCGCCTCGGAACGACCGAATAGGACGATCTCAGACGTATCGCTTCCTCTCGGCCGAAGGGGACGAACGCCAGTCGTGACGCTATCTCACGGCCGAAGGGGACGAACGCCAGTCGTGTCGCTTCGGACAGACTGATAGGACGATCTTCGCTCCGGTCGATGCTTACAACAAAATATTATTACCAACATTCAACTGACGTATTACAAAGACATTTTTACGCGAAAATAAGATTTTTCATATATGAAAAAAATAAAGTGTATAA
>NW_016918015.1:0-7960 GCF_001483705.2 Eufriesea mexicana
AATCCATCCATCCAACCATACATACACCCATACATACATCCATACATCCATCCATCCATACACACATCCAATCATTCATCCATCCGCCCATACATCCATACATATATACATGCATTCATCGATCCATCCGTATCATCCACACATCCATCCAACAATCCATACCCCCAACTATACATCCATACATACATCAGGCCATGTGTCCATACATAAACTCATACATACATTCATACATACTTCCATACATACATCATTACATACATCCATACATGCATTCACACATAAATCCATACGAACATCCATACATACATCCATGCATACTTCCGTACAAACATCCATAGATACATCCATGCATACATCCGTACATACATCCATACAAACATCCATACATACATGCATGCATACATCCATAGATATATACATCCATACACCAATACATCCGTACATCCGACCATCCATAACTCAATCCAACCATACATCCATCCATCCAAGCAACCATTCATCCGTACATACATCCATCCATCCATCCATCCATACATACATCCACCCATGCATACATCCATCGATCCATACATCCGTCCATTCATACAAGCACCCATCAATACGTCCATCGATCCATACATCTATACATCCATACATCCATCCATCCATACATTCATACATCCACACATCAACATATCCATCCATCCATCCATCCATACATCCACACATCCATACATCCATCGACTCATACATCCATCCATTCATACAAGCAGCCATCCATACATCCATCGATCCATACATCTATACATCCATACATCCATCCAACCATAATCCATCCACACATACATCCTACCGACCATACGTCCATACATACATCAACACACACATCCATCCTTTCACCCATCCATACATATATACATCCACACATCCGTACATACATACATTCGTACATCAGTACATCCATACATCCATACAACCATACATCCATACATTCATACATACATACATTCATACATCCATGCATCCATAAATTCATGCATCTATACATACGACCTTCTATCCATCCATGCATCCGTTCTTCCACCCATCCATTCAAGCACTCTTCAGTACATCCACCCATACATTCATCGACCCGCACATCCAAACGTCCAGACATTCATACACACATACATCCATACATCCATCCATCCATACATCCATCCACTCATACATACTACCAACCATACATCCATGCATACATCAATACGTACATCCATTCATCCATTCATCCATACATATATACATCCACACAACCGTACATCCATACATTCGTACATCAGTGCATCCATCCATCCATCCATCCATACATCCGTACATACACCAATACATACATCCATACATACACAAATACATTCGTCCATACATACGTCCATACACACAACCTACCATGCATCCACACATACATCCATTCGAACATCCATGCATACATCCATGCATACTTCCGTACATGGATGTATGTTTTGATGTATGTATGGATGTATGCATGGATGGGTGGAATGGTGGATGGATGTATGAATTGATGTACGAATGAATGGAAGTATATATGTAAGAATGTATGCATGTATATATGTATGGATGGATGGATGTGTGGATGGACGTATGTATGGGAGGATGCATTTATGGATGTATGAATGAATGGATGGATGTATGGATGGATGAGTGGATGCTTGGATGGATGTATTTATTGATGGATAAATGGATGGATGGATGTTTGGGCTGACAGATGAATGGTTGCGTGGACGTTTGGACGGAAGGATGCTTCGGTTGGCGGACGTGTGAGTGGATTGAGGTATGGATTGACGGATGCACGGATGTATGGATATATGGATGTATATAAGTAAGGATGTATGTATGGGTGTATGTATTGATGGACGGGTGTATGGATGGATGGATTTATGGATGTACGTGTTTATGAATGTATGGATGTATGGTTGGGCGGATGTACGGTTAGATGGATGTATGGATGAATGGAAGGATGGATTGTTTTATGGGTGTATGGATCGATGAATGTATGGACGGGTGGAAGCTTGGATGGATGGATGTACGGAAGTATGTATGTTCGAATGTATGGATGTACGGATCAATGGATGTACGTATGTATATATGTACGTATGTATATATGTACCGATGAATGGATTTATGGATGTATGGGTGTATGGATGGTTGTATGTATGGATGGATGTATTTGTGGATGGCAGGATATATGGATTCACGGATGTATTGATGTACAGATGTATGGAAGTATTAACGTATGGTTGTATAGATGTATGTATGTCTGTTTGTATGGATGTATGTATGGATGTATGGATGGATGTATGTAAGGATGTGTGTATGGATGTATGTATGGACGAATGTACTTGTGTATGTATGGATATATGTATTTATGTTTGTATGGACGTATGGACGGGTAGATTGATAGATTGATGTATGGATGTATTGATCGATTTCTGTATGGATGGGAGGATGTATGGATGGATGGATGTATGGAAAGATAGATGTATGTCTGTATGGATGAGCGGGTGGATGAATGTATGGGTGGATGAACTGAAGGGCGGGTGAAAGGAAAAGTGGAGGATCGGATGCATGGGTGGATGGAATGGCGTATGTACGGATGCATGAATGGATGGATATATGGATGTATGTGCGGATGCGTGTTTGGATATATCCATGGATGTATGTATGGATGTGTGTATGGATGCATGTGTGGATGTGTGGGTCGATGTATGCATGGATGTGTGTTTGGAAGCGTGTATGGACGAATGTACTTGTGTATGTATGGATATATGTGTTGATGTATGTATGCATGAATGTATGGTTGGATGGATGAACGATTGGATGGATGTATGGATGAATGGATGTATGGATGTATGTATGGATGTATGTATGGGTGTATGTATGGTTGGATGGATGTTTGGATGGATGGATTTATGGATGTGTGCATGTATGTATGTATGGATGGTTGGATATATGGGTGGATAAATGTATGGATCGATGGATGTATTGATGGGTGCTTGCATGGATTGATGGTTCTATGGTTCGATGGATGTACGGATGGGTGTATATATGAATGGATGGATGTATGGCAAGGTGGATGTATGTATTGACGTACGTATGGATGAATGGTTTTAAGGATGGGTGGATGTATGGATGGGTTGATGTACGACTGAATGAATGTACGGATTTATATACGTATGGGTGTATGTATGTATGGTTGTATGGATGTGCGGGTGTATGGATGGATGGATGTATGGATGTGTACGTGTATGGATGGATGTATGTATGGGTGGATATATGTGTAGATGGCTGGATGTATGGATGGATGTGATGATGTACATATGAATGGATGCATGAGCGTAAGGATGTATGGATGTATGTAGGGATATTTGTGTTGATGTATGTATGGATGTACGCATGGATGTATGTATGGATGTAAGTACGGATGCATGCATGGATGTTAGTATTGTTGTTTTTATGGATGTATGTATGGATGTATGTGTGGATGTATCTTAGGATGAATGTATGGATGTATGTATGAATGAATATATGATTGTATGTATGGATGTATGTATATACGTATGTATGGATGTATAGATGGATGGATGGTTTCGTAGATGGATGTATGGATGGATGGACGTATGGATCGGTGGGTGTATGGATGGGATGATGTATGGATGGATGGATGTATGGAAAGATAGATGTATGTCTGTATTGATGTGCGGGTGGGTGATTGGATGGGTGGATGAACTGAAGAGTGGGTGAAAGGATGGGTGGAAGAACGGATGCATTGATGGATGGTAGGGCGTATGTATGGATGCATGTATGGCTGGTTGTATGGATGTATGTATGTATGGATGATTGGATGTACGAATGAATGGATGTACGTATTATGGACGTATGGATATGTGGGTTGATGAATGTATGGGTGGATGGAATGGAGTGTGGAAGGATGGATGGGTGCATGAAGGGATACCTGGATTGATGGATGTGTGTATGGTTTGATGGTTGAATGGATGAATGCATGGATGTATGTATGAATGAACGTATGGATGTTGTAAAAGATGCAAGTATGGATGTATGCATGGACGTATGGATGGATGGATGCATCGACTGTTGGACGTACGGACGTTAGGATTTATGGATGTATTGATGTGTGGATGTATGGATGCTAGGATGGATGGTTGTGTGAACGGTTGCATCGACGTATGGATGAGTGTATGGATGATTGGATGTATGGATGTATGAATGTATGTGTGTATGAATGTATGGATGTATGGCTGTATGGATGTATGGATGTACTGATTTACGAATGTATGGATGTACGGTTGTGTGGATGTATATATGTATGGATGAATGGATGGATGGATGTACGTATTGATGTATGTATGGATGTATGGTTGGTTGGATGTATGAGTGGATGGATGTATGGATGGATGGATGTATGGGTGAATGGATGGATGTATGTATGGTTGGATGTATGTATGGATGGATGGATATATGGACGTGCGGCTGTATGAATGTATGGATGTATGGTTGTATGGATGTATGGATGTACTGATGTACGAATGTATGTATGTACGGATATGTGGATGTATATATGTATGGATGGGTGAAAGGATGGATGTATGAATTGATGTATGTATGGATGTATGGTCGGTAGGATGTATGTGTGGATGGATTATGGTTGGATGGATGTATGGATGTATAGATGTATGGATAGATGGATGTATGGATGGCTGCTTGTATGAATGGATGGATGTGTGAGTCGATGGATGTATGGATGGGTGGATGTATGGATGGATGGATGGATGGATATGTTGATGTCATCCACCCATACATCCATCCATCCATGCATTCATACATACACACATCCATAAATCCATCCATCCGTACATCCACCCAACCATACATATATCCATACATACATCCATACATACACCCTCACATCCATCCATCCATACATCCATCCATTTATTCATCCATCCATACATATAAACATACACCCATACACACATACATCCATACATCCATGCATCCATACATCTATACATCCATACATACATACATTCATACATCCGTACATCCATACATCCATACATCCATCCATCCATACATACATACGTCCATCCACCCACATATCAGTACAACCATGCATCCATACGTTCATACATCCGTACATCCATAAATCCATCCATATATACACCCATCCATCCGTACATACATACTTCCGTACATCCGTCCATCCATACATCCACCCATCCATACATCCATCGATCCGTACATCCATACAACTATCCATCCATCCATCCATCCATACATCCATCCATACATCAATACATACATCCATAGATACACAAATACATTCGTCCATACATACATCCATACACACATCCTTCCATACATCCACACATACAGCCATAGATATATCCATATATACATCCGTACATACATCCATACTTCCATACATACATCCAACAATCCGTTCGTCCATCCATACATACATACATACATTAATACATACAACTATCCATCCATCCATCCATCCATACATCCATACATACACCAATACATACGTCCATACATCCACAAATTCATTCGTCCATACATACATCCATACACACATCCTTCCATACATCCATGCATACAGCCACAGATATATCCATACATATATCCGTACATACATTCATACATCCATACATACATCCAACAATCCTTTCATCCAACCATACATCCATACATACATCAATACACACAACCATCCATCCCCGCATCCATACAAATGTACATCCAAACTTCCACAAATACATACATCCATACATACACAAATTCATTCGTCCATACATACATCCATACACACATCCTTCCATACATCCATGCATACAGCCACAGATATATCCATACATATATCCGTACATACATTCATACATCCATACATACATCCAACAATCCATCCATCCAGCCATACATCCATACAGACATCAATACATACAACCATCCATCCACGCATCCATACTAATGTACATCCAAACATCCACAAATACGTACATCCGTACATTCGCGCATCATTGCATCCACACTTCCATACATCCATACATCCATTCATTCATACATACATACATCCATTCACCCATGCATCCATTCATCCATCCAACCATACATCCATCCATCAATAAATCCATACATCCACACATCCATAAATCCATCCATCCAAACATCCATCCATCCATACATACAGCCATACATACATCCATACAAACATCCATACATCCATCCATCCATACATCAATCCAATCATTCATCCATCCACCCCTATATTCACGCATACATACATCAACACATATATACATACATACACAGATACATTCCTCCATACATACTTCCATACACACAACCATACATACATAGACCCATACATCCATACATACATCCATACACATATCCATACATACATCCATGGATATATACAAACACGCATCCGCACATACATCCATATATCCATCCATACATGCATCCATCCAACCATACATACATCCATACATCCATCCATTCATGCATCTATACATACGACCTTCCATCCATCCATGCATACGTTCCTCCATGCATCCTTTCCCCCGCTCTTCAGTTCATCCACCCACCCATTCATCCACCCGCTCATCCATACAGACATACATCTATCTTTCCATACATCCATCCATCCATACATCATCCCATCCATACATCCACCGATCCAAACATCAACCCATCCATACATCGACCCACCAATCCATCCATCCATCTATACATACATACATACATCAATACATACATCCATACATACTATCATATATTCATTCATACATACACCCATCCATACATCCTTAGATACATCCACACATACATCCATAAATACATCCAAAAAAACAGCCATACTTACATCCACGCATACATCCGTACATACATCCATACATACATCCATGCATACAGACATACATACGTCCACACAAACATCCAACCAAACATACATCCATACGTACATCAATACGTACATACATCCATCCATTCATCCATACATATATACATCCACACAACCGTACGTCCATACATTCGGACATCAGAACATCCATACATCCATACAGCCATACATCCATACATTCATACACACATACATTCATAAATCCATACATCCAAGCATCCATACACTCATCCATCCGCCCATGCAACCGTTCACCCAACCATCCATCCAAGCATCCATACATCCACACATCAATACATCCGAACACCCATACACATATACATCCATGCACCCATACATACAACCATACATACATCCATACATCCATCCATCCATACATCTATCCAATCATTCATCCATCCACCCATACATCCATTCATATATACCTCCATACATCCATACATCCGTATCATCCACACATCCAGCCAACAATCCATCCATCCATCCGTACATCCATACATACATCAGCACATATGTCCACACATACACTCACTCATTCATTCATACATACTTCCATACATACATCATTACATACATCCATACATGCGTCCACTCATACCTCCATGCATAAATCCATACATACATCCATACAAGCATCCGCACGTACATCCATACAACCATACATTCATGCATCCATACATCTGTACATAAATACATACATCCATCCATATGCCCTGCCATCCACACATACCACCATCCATACATCCAAACATCCATACACCCATACATCCATACATATATACATACATACATCAATACATCCGTACATCCGTCCATCCATAACTCAATCCATCCATACATCCATCCTTCCATACAACCATTCATCTATACATACAACCATCCATCCACCCAACCATCCATTCATACATCCACCCATCCATACATCCACGGATCCATACATCCATCGACTCATACATCCATCCATTCATACAAGCAGCCATCCATACATCCATC
>NW_016918016.1:0-1054 GCF_001483705.2 Eufriesea mexicana
TATAGATCATCAATCATCAGAAAAATCCAACTGTTACAGAGCTCTGTTAATGTATGTACCAAGTACCGTACTGCCAATTGTAAATATTTCTTGCCATAACCGTCCTATACATTGATTGTTCTACAACTTCTTTGAAATACACGTCATCAGTGAACAAGGTACTGCAACGACTACAATACATGGAAGGTGGCTGTACACAGTACTGCGTTGTCACTAGTTAATTTGTGGGGGGATAATGGATCTGCCATTTGTCATTGTAGAATTGCTATAGAATCTATATCACCATTGAACAATTTAATCCAAAGCCTACAGGGCTCGGCCTCTGGATGTACTGAGTTCTGTAATGTCTGTTGTAAACGTCTCTAGCGATAACCGTACTATACATTAACAATTGACAACACAGTACAGAGTACAGCCATCATCACAGTATTGTACTCGATGAGTTACGTTTCTCACTGATGATGCATGTTCCAAAACTATTCTAGAATAATCAATGCATAGTACGGTATTGGCTAGAGATAATTACAACTGACAGTACGGTCCTCGGTATATGCATCAACAGAGCCCTATGGCCGCTGTATTAATATGATCAATGACGATTCACATATTATAGCATTTGTAGAATGACAACGGCCATATCCACTACCCCTCGAGATATTAGCAATTGACAACACATTACTGGGTACAGCCATCATAATAAATGAAGACATTGGAATACTGTTTTCAGTGACGATGTAAATTCAAAAGAAATTTAGAAATAATCATTGTATAGTATGGTTGTGTCTTGAGATATTTACAATTGACGCGGTACTTATGATATCCGCCAATATAACTATGTAGCCGTTGGATTAATCTGTTCCATGATGATATAGATTCTATAACATGTCCAGAATGTCAAGGCGCACATCGAATGTCCATTGACTTATTAACAGTGATATAGATTCTATAACATGTCCAGAATGTCAAGGCGCACATCGAATGTCCATTGACATATTAACATTTGACAGCACAGTACTGAGTACAGCTATCGTCACAGTACTCTATCCGTCTTATT
>NW_016918017.1:0-10692 GCF_001483705.2 Eufriesea mexicana
AATGTGCTCTGTCATATTCTGCTTGTCCCTGGGGACTCAATAAATAGTGGCCGCGGCACTTTATGATGAGTTATGTGACGTTCGGTTTGGTTAGGTTGCTTTCGGTCATGTTTGGCCAGGTCGCCATTGACTGTTGTCCTATAGAATGCAATGCGGTTGACTTTTGAGCACTACATGCTCTGCCTGTCCCTTAGGGGGTCAGTTATATTGGTCTGTGCACGTTAGCTGGAGCTATGGTATGTTTGGTTAGGATTCGTTGGCTTGGGATAGGTGAGGATGGCTTTGGCTTTTCATGCCATGCGCCCGATTCGTACGCCATAATCTACTCCAACATGTTATGCTCTGCGATTTGCATCCCGGCAATAGTGGCCTAGGCACGTTTGGTTGGATTAGGTTGTGCTCCGTAATGTTACGTTTGGCTATGATAGGGCATGGCAACCTTGTATTTTAAGATATGCACTGCTACTCAGTGTATTCCTGCGCCCTACATTGCTCTACTATACTACGCTCGACTTCTGGGAGTCCAGGAATAGTGGTCGTGGCATTATGGATTTGATATGTCACGTTTGGCTATGTAAGGTAGGGTTCGGTTTGGAGAGGCTGTCTTTGACAATTGTCCAATACACTGCCGTTCGGGGGACTTCTGCGCTCTACTGTGCCCTAGTACGTTCTGCTTGGCTCTGACGAGGCCAGCTATAGTGGTCTCGGCATGTTGTGTGCGTTTGGATTACGTTTGATTATGCTATGTTTGGTTAGGTTAGAATTGGATAGCTTCGACTTTTGTGCTATACGCTGCCATTCGGTGCATCTCTGCTCTCTATATTGCTCTATTATGCTCTGCTTGGCACTGCGTAGGCCAGCAATAACAGTCTCGGCATGTTGCGTTGAGCTATGCTTCGTTGGGTTTGGTTGGCTTAGGATAGGTTAGGTTAGGTTATCCTTGACTTTTGTGGAATACACTGCAATGCTGAGGATTACTGCGCTCCGCTGTGCACTAGTATATTCTGCTTGGCTCTGTGAGGCCAGCAGTAGTGGCTCTGCAGGCCAGGTTGAGTTAGGGTACGTTTGGGTGGTATAGGTTAGGTCAGGTTAGGTTAGGTTGTCTTTACTTTCCGGCTTTACACTGCAACGCCGCGGATTTATGTAATCTAATGGGCTATAGTATATTCTGCTTGGCTCTGGGGAGGTCAGCAATATAGGTGCAAGGACGTTAGGTGGAGTTAAATTACGTTTAGCTGTGTTACGTTTTGTCAAATTAGGCCAGGGAACTTTGGCTTTTGTGTTATACACTGCTATTCGGTGAACTCCTACGCTCTACGTTGCTCTACTATACTATGCTCGACTGTGGGAAGGACGGCAGTAGTGGTCTCGCCACGTTAGGTTGAGTTTCGCTGCGTTTGGTTAGGTCAAATTTGCTTGGGTTATGTTTGGATATCTTTGACTTTTCCGTTATACGCTGCGATCAATGGACTTCTGCGCTCTACACTCCTCTAATATGTTCTGCTTGGCTCTGAGGATGCCAGCAATAGTGGTCTCGTCATGTTAGGCTGAGTTATGTTACCTTTGGTTGCGTTACGATTGGTTAGGTAAGGAGGGATTAGCTATGACTTTTGCGTCATATACTGTTATTCGGCGGGTTTGTGCACTTTACTGTGCTCTAGTACGTTCACCATGGGGCTGGCAGGCCCAGCAACTGTGGTATCGGTACGTTACATTACCTTATGCTACGTTTGATTAGGCTACGCTCGTTAGTGTCAGATACGGATAGCGTTGACTCTCTTGGCTTGACTGATATACGGTGGCCATCTGCGGTCTACTCTGCTCTACTACACTCTGCTCGTCCCTGGGGAGGCTAGCAGTATTAGTAGCTGCACGTAGGGTTGAGTTATGTTACGTTTGGTTACGTTACGATTGGATAGGTTAGGAGAGGATTCTTTTGACTTCTGTGGTATACACTGCTATTCGGTGGATTTCTGCGCACTAGTGAGATTTAGTATGCTCTACTTTGCTCTTTGGAGGCCAGGAACAGTGGCCGCGGTGCGTTAGTTAGAGTTATGTTACGTTCGGTTTGGTTAGGCTTGATTGTGTTAGGGTAGGATATCTTTGACTTTTGCGCTGCACACAGAAATGCGGTGGATTCCTGCGCTCTACTTTGTTCTAATATGCTCTGCTTGGATCTGCGGAGGCCAGCAATATTATTCGCGGCACCACACGTTGCGTTACTCTACGTTCGGTTAGGTCAGGTTAGGACAGGTTACGTTAGGATATCTTTGAATTTTCTGCCGTGCGCAACTGTTTCGTCGCTTTCAGCGCTCTGCTCTGCTTTAGTATATTCTGCTTTGCTCTCGGGTGGCCAGCGATAATAGTTTTGGCAGTTTATGTTAGGATATGTTGGGTTCGGTTATATTACGTTCATATATGTTAGGATAGTGTAGCTTAGACTTTTGTGCTATACTCTATTGTTCGGTGGATTTCTGCACGGTATATAACAATACTATACTCTGCTCAACTCCCGGGAGGTCGGCCACACTGGACGCGGCACCGTAGTAAGGGATAGGTTACGTATTGCTGGGCAGTGTTATGTGGTGTTAGGTTTGGATAGCATAGACTTTTGCGCTACACACTGACATTCTATGGGCTTCTGCGCTCTTCTTCGTGGAATCACACTCCGCTTGCCTCTGTGGGAGTGGCATCTACTTATCTTTGGGGGGGGGGGCAGAACCAGCTGCCGTGGCACGATCGGTTGAGCCATGTTGCGTTTGGTTCGGTCTGGTTAGGTTAAGTTTGGCTATGATGGTTGTGAATTTTTGCTATGAACTGCTATTCGGTATACTTCTGTGCTCTACTGTGCTCTATCATTTTCTGCTTGTCTTTGTTTCGCCAACGGTTGCGGTCGTGGCACGTGTGCTTGTGTTGTGTTACGTTCGGTTAGGTTAGGTTAGGTTCGGTTTGTCAGCATATCTCTGACTTTTGCGCTATACACTGCCATGCGGTCTATTTCTGCTCTCTACTGTGCTCTAATATGCTCGGCGTGTCCCTGGGGTTATGTTGGGTTAGTCCGGGCTAGGTCAGGATAGCTTTGACTTTTGCCCAATACACTGCTATTTGGTGGCATTCTGGGCTCTACTGTGATCTAGTATTTTCTGCTTGGCTCTGGGGAGGCCAGCGATATTTGTCTCGGCACGTAAGCTTAAGTTGGGTTGCGTTTGGTTGTATTACATTTGGTGAGGTTAGGGAGTGATAGCTTGGACCTTTGCGCTATACACTGCCCTTCGGTCGATTTCTACGCATTATATTGCCCTACTGTACACTGCTCGACTCTGCGGAGCCCAGTAATAGTGGTCTCGGTCCGTTGAGTTGAGTCAGGCTACGTATGCCAACGTTACCTTTGCTTTGGTTTGTTTTGGATGGACAGGACTTTCGCGGTACACACTGATATCCGGTGGACTTCACCACTCATAGTGCCCTAGTATGTTCAGCTTGGCACATGGAAGGGCAGCAGCAATGATCTCGGCACGCTACGTTGAGGCAGGTTACGTTCGGCTATGTTAGGTTAGGACAAGTTTGGTCAGGATAGCTCCAACTTATGTGTTATGTACAGCAATTCGATGGATTTCCGCGCTCAACTATGCTCTAGCATGCCCTTCTTGTCTCTGAGAAGAGCAGCAGTAATGATCTCGGCACTTTGGGTTGAGTTAAACTACGTTCGGTTATGTCACGTTTGGTTAGGATAAGAGAGGGTAGCTTTGACCTTCCTGCTATACACAGTTTTGCGGTGGACCTCTGAGCTCTAATATGCTCTGCTTGGCACCGCGGAGGCCAGCAATGGCGGCCTCGGCACGTCCGAATGAGCTACACTCCGTTCGTTGCGGTTGTGTTAGTCTGTGTTAGGTTTAGATATCTTCGACTTTCCTGGTATACACTGCAATTCGGTGGATTTCTGCGCCCTACTGTGCTCTACTGGAATCTCCTCGACCGTCGGGAGGCTGGCGATAGTGGTCGTGGCGCGATATGTTGCGATAAGTTAGCGTTTGTTTATGCTGCGTTTGGATAGGGTAGGATACGATAGCACTGACGTTTGTTCTATGCACATCTATCCGGCGAATATCTGCTCTCTGCATTGCTCTACTCTACTCTGCTCGTCTATGGAGGGCCAGTAGCAGTGTTCTCGACGCAATATGATATGCTATGCTACGATAGGATAGGTTATGTTAGTACGGGTTAGGTTTGGATAGCTTTGACATACGTGGTGTACAATGTAGTTCGGTGGTTTACTGCGCTCTTCTGTATTCTGGCATATTCTGCTTGGATTTGGGGAGGCAAGTGATAGCGCTCTCGGCACGTTACGTTGAATTAGACTACGTATGGTTACGTTATGTTTGGTTAAGTATGAATGGGTTAGCATTGACTATTGCTCCATACACCGCTACTCGGTGGATTTCCGCTCTCTACTTTTCTCTGATATACCCTGCGTGTATATGGGAACGCCAGCAATACTACTCACCGCACCTAATATTCTGTTAGTCTACTTTCGGTTAGGTTAGGTTTGGGCATATAGTGTTAGGGTACCTCCCACCTCTGCGCTATACACTGCAATGCTGAGGGTTACAGCGTACTACTGTGCTCTTTTATATTCTGCTTGCCTCTGTGGAGGCTAGTAACTGTGGTCTAGGCACGTTTGGTTCAGAGAAGCTACTTTCGATTATGTTACGTGTGGTTACGTTGGGGTAGGAGAGCTCCGACTATTGCGCAATGCACTGCGAATGGATGCACCACTGAGCTCTGCTCTCCTCTAATAGGTTCTGCTTGGCTCTGGGGACGGCAGCAATAGTGGCCTCGGTACGTCAGGATGAGTTAGGATACGTTTGGTTACGTTACGTTTGGTCTAGTTAGGACACGATTGCTTTGACTTTTGCGCTATACACTGATACTCGGCGCAATTCCATGATTTACTGCGCCTTACTACATTCTGCTTAGATCTGGGTTGGCCAGGAGCAGCGATCACTGGGCGTTACATTGAGCTATGCTGCGTTTCGTTAGGTTACGTTAGGCCAGGTTAGGTTGCGATATCTACATCCTTTGTGCTATTCACTGTAATGCGGTGGATTTCTGCGCTCTGCCGTGCTGTAGTAAATTCCGCTTGGCGCTGCAGAGGCCAACGATAGTGTTCTCGGCAGGTTACGTTGAGTCACGTTAAGTTTGGCTAGGGTAGGTTACGTCAAGCTGCGCCTGGTTATCTTCGACTTTCGTGCTATACGCAGCTATTTGGAAGATTTCTAGGTTCTACATTGCTCTTCTGTTCTCTGCTAGACTAGCAGTAGTGAACCTGGCACGTTAGGAAAAGTTTGGTCAGTGTAGCTATGAATTCCGTGCTATACACTATACTTCGGTGTACTTCTGTGATCTACTGTGCTGTATTATACTATGCATGGCTCTGGGGATGCCAGCAGCAGTGTTCGCGGCACGTTATGTTCAGTTATGCCACCTTTGGTTAGGTTACACTATGCCAGGTTTGGCTAGCATATCCTCGACTTTGTAACATACACTGCTGCTCGGTGGAATTCTGCGTTCTACGTTGCTCTACTGTATTCTGCCCGAATCTAGGGATGCGAGCAATAATGGTCGGTGTATGTTAGGTTGAGCTATGTTACGCCTGGTTATGTTAAGATTGAATATATTAAGATTCGGTAGCTTTGACTATTGTGCCATGCACCGCTATGCGGTCTGTTTCTGCCCTCTAGTGTGCTCTAATATGCTCTACTTGGGTCTGGCGTGGCCAGTAATGGTTGTCTCCTCAGGTTAGATTGAGTTAGGTTACGTATCGTTGGGTAAGTTTAGGAAGGCTTTGTTAGGGTTCCTTAGACTATTGTACTATAAACAGATACTCGGTGGTTTTCTGCGCTATACATTGCTCTACTACACTCTGCTCGACTCTGGGGAGGCGAGCAACAGCTGCGGCGGTACGTTAGGTTATGTTAGATCACGTTTGGTTACGTCAGGTTAGTGCAAGTGTGGATAGGATAGCCTTCACTTTCGTGCTATACACTACCATTCGGCGTATTTCTGTCATCCACTATGCTCTGCTGCATTCTGCTTGGCTATGGGCAGGACAGGAGCAGTGGTCGCGGAACGTCATGTTGTGTTGTGCTACGTTTGGTTACGTTAGGTTAGGTCATGTTAAGCTAGGGTATCTACAGCTTTTGTGATATTCACTACAATGCGGTGAATTTCAGCGCTCTACTGCGCTCTAGTATACTCTGGTAGCTCTACGGATAACAGCAACAATGTTCTCGGCATGTTAGTGTGGGTTATGCTGTGTTGGTTTGGTTAGGCCAGGACAGCTTCGACTTTTTTGCGATGCACTGCTATTCGATGGATTTCTGCGCACTGCTGTGCTTTAGTGCATTCTGCACGTCTACGTGGAGAACGACAAGAATGGTCTCGTCGTGGTTGCTTGAGTTATGTTACGTTCCGTTGTGTTACGTTTGGCTTGGCTATGATAGGTTACTCTCGCTTTTGTGCTATACACTGTCATTCCGTGGATTTCTGCTCTTGACTCTGCTCTACTCTATTCTGCTCGTCTATGGCGGGCCAGTAATATTGTTCTCGGATCGATTTGTTGTGTTATGCAACGTTAGATTAGGTTATGTTAGTTTGGATTAGGCTTGGATAGTTTTGACTTGCATGGTGTACACTGCAGTTCTGTGGATTTCTGCGCTCTTCTGTATTCTGGCATATTCTGCTAGGCTCTGTTGAGGCAAGTAACAGTGGTCTCGGCACGCTTGGTTGAGAGAAGCTACTTTCGGTTATGTTACGTATGGTTATGTTGGGATAGGGTAACATCGGCTATTGCCGTATGAACAGCGATTCGATGGACCCGTGAGCTCTGCTCCCCTCTAAAATGTTCTACTTGGCCCTGGGGATGGCAGAAATAGTGGCCTCGGCACGTTAATCTTGGTTACGTTGCGTTTGGTTATGTTTCGTTTGGCTGGGTTAGCACAGGATAGCTTAGTCCTTTGTGCTCTACACTGTCATTCGGTGGATATCTGCCCTCTGCTGCGCTCTGTTATTCTCTGCTTGGCCCTGGGAGGCCAACAACAGAGGTTTAGACGCGTCAGGTAGGGTTAAGTTACGTTTGGTTATGCTAGGTAAGATTAAGTTTAATGGTGGCAGCTTCGACTTGCGTACTATGCACTGCTATTCGGTGTATTTATGCCATTTACTGTGCTCTACTACATTCTGCTTGGGTGTAGGGAGGCCAGAGGCAATGGTCGCTGCACGCTACCTTGAGATATGGTACGATCCGTTAGGTTGGGGGAGGCAGGTTTATGCTAGAGTATCCACGGCTTTTGTGCTATCCACTGCAATGCGGTGGATTTCTGCGCTCCACTGTGCTCTAGTACATTCTCCTTGTGTCTGTGGTGGCCTGCACTAGTGGTTTCGTCATGTTAGGTTGAGTTATGTTACGTTTGGATATGTTGGGATTGGCTTGGTTGGAATAGATTACTCCGTCTTTTGTGCTATTCCCTGTTATTCGGTGGATATCTGCGTTCTAGTGTGCTCTAATATGCTCTGCTTGGTTCCCGGAGGCCAGCAAAATTGGTCTCGTCATGTTAGGTTGGGTTAGGATACGCTTGGTTAGGTTAGGTTAGGTTAGGTTAAGACCGGTCAGGTTAACTTAGACTTTCGTGCTGTACGCTGCTATTCGGAGTGTTCCTGCGCTGTACTGTGCTCCACTTTATTATGCTTAGCGATGGGAATGCCAGCAATATTGTTCTCGGCACGTCACGATAAGGTTGGCTACGTTTGGTTAGTTTAGGATGGGTTAATTCCGGTGATGGTAGCATTGACTTTCGTGTTATACACTGATGTTCGGTGGCTTTCTGCGCTCGACTCCGCTCTACTACATTCTGCTTGGCCCTGGAGGGTCCAGTAATAGTGGCTTCGGTACGTTAAGTTGAGGAATGCTACGTTTGGATAGGATATGTTTGCTTCGGTTAGGCCTGGAGTGGTACGACTTTTGTGCTATACACTGCGATTCTATGGACTTATGCTCCCTACTATCCTCTAGTACTATCGGCGCGAATCTGGGGAGGCCAGCAATAGTGGTCGGGCTACGTTAGGTTGAGTTATGTTACGTTCGGCTATGTTAGGATTGGATATATTAGGATAGGATAGCTTCGACTTTTGTGCTATAAACAGATATTCGGTGGACCTCCGTGCTCCAGTGTGCTCTGGTATGTTCTACCTGGCTCTGGAGTCGACAGCAATAGTGGCCTCGGCAGGTGAGACTGCGCTGTGCTACGTACGGTTTTGTTACGTTTGGCGAGGTTGGGATAAGGTAGTTCAGCCTTTTGTGAGATACAATGCTATCCGCAGATTTCTGCGCGCTGCAGTGTTCGAATACCCTCTGCTCGACTCTCGGGGGGCCAGCGATAGTGATCTCGGCACCTTAGTGTAAGTCACGTTGCATCTGGTACGGTTATGATAGGTCAGGTTTGGTTAGGGCATCTTCGACTATTTTGCTATTTACTGCAATGCGGTGTCTTACGGCGCACTACTCCGCTGTAGCGCATTCTGCTTGTCTTTATGGAGGCCAGTAGTAGTGGTCCCGTCTTGCTAGGCTGAGTTAGGTTACGTCTGGTTTTGTTACGCTTGGATAGGTTAGGATAGGCTACTTTGAATTCCGTGCTATGCGCTGCCGTTCCATGGATTTTTGCGCTCCGTGGGCTCTGATATGCTCTGATTGGCACTGTGGTGGCCAGAAACAGTGGTCTCGGCACATTAGTATCCGTCAGTTCTTGTTTCGTCAGGTTAGGTTTGGAAGGCTAGGTTAGGATATCAACGACGCATGTGCACTACATTGCAGTGCGGTGGACTTCTCCGCTCTACTGAGCTGTAGTGGGATCTGCATGGCTCTGCGGAAGCCTGCAACAGTGGTCTCGGCACGTTAGGTTGAGTCAGGTTACGTTTGGTTAGGCTATGTTTATTCGGGTTACGCTTGGATAGCTGTGTCCTTCTGGGCATAGACTGTTATTCGGCGTATTTCTGTGCTCTACTGTGCCCGACTATACTCTGCCCGACTCTGGCGATGACAGCAATGGTGGTCGCTGCACGTTAGGATGAGTTATGTTACGTTGGGTTACGTTAAAATTGGTTCGGATAGGAAGGGCTAGCTACGACCATTGCTTTATTCACCGTTATGCGGCGGATTTCTGCACTCTACTCTGCTCTAATACGTTCACCTTGTCTCTGTGTGTGCCCGCATTAGTGGCATAGGCACGATACGTTGAGTTAGTCTACGTTCGGTTAGGTTTGGTTGGATCAGGTTAGGTTGGAATATCTTCGGCTTTTGTGCTTTACAATGCAATGCGGCGTGCTTCGGCGCTCTGCTGTGCACTAGTATACTTTACTAGGCTCTGCTGTGGCCGGCAATAGTGGTCTCGGCACGATAGGTGGTGTTATGCTACATTTGGTTAAGCTATGTTAGCTTGGGTTAGGTTTGCATTGCTTTGATTTTCGCGGTATATACTGCTATTCGTCGGAATTCTGCGCTCTGCTGTGCTCCGTTATGTTCCGATTGGCACTGGGGAGGCCAGAAATACAGGTGGCTGCACGTTAGTCATGTTACGTTTGGGTATGTCACGGTTGGTTAGGTTAGGAGATGGAAGCTTCGACTCCTTTGCCACAAACTGATGTTCGGCGGATACCTGCACCTTACTGTGAAGTCATGTGTTCAGTTGTCTATGTGAAAGGCAGTAATGGTGATTACGGCAGGTTTTACTGTGTTATTCTACGTTTGGTTTTGTTATGTTAGGCCAGGATAAGTTAGGGCGTCTTCGACTTTTGTGCTTTACACTGCATCGCCGCGGATTCCTGTGGTCTATTGAGCACTAGACTGTTCTGCTTGGCCCTGGAGAGTCCAGCAGTAGCGGTCTCGGCACGTTAGTTTAAGTTATGTTGCGTTTTGTTATACTACATTTGGATAGGGTAGGACAGGATAGCTTCGACTTTTGTGCTGTACACTGCTGTTCGGAGGATCCCTGCGCTCTAACGTGTTCTAGTGTGCTCTGCTTGGTACTACGAAGGCCATCAATAGCGGCCGCCGCACGTTACGTTGAGTTATGCTACGTTTAGCGTTTGGTTATGTTACATAAAGCCATGTTTGGTTTAGGTATCCAAGACTTTCGTGCTCACGCTGGTATTCGTTGTATTTTTGCGCTCAACATTGCTACAAGACTTTCGTGCTCACGCTGGTATTCGTTGTATTCTTGCGCTCAACATTGCTCTATTATACTATGCTCGAATCTGAAGTGGCGGGCAATAGCGTCCGTGCCACGTTAGGTTGTGTTATGCTGCGTTTGGTAATGTCACGACTGGTTAGGTTAGAATATGATAACTTTGGCTTCTGTGCTATACACAGCTACGATGGGTTTCGACTATAGGGAGTCCAGCAAAGGTAATCTCGGTACGTAACGTTGAGTTAGGCTACGTTGGGTTATGGTACGTTTTGCTATGTTAGGACAGGGTATCTTTGTCTTTTGTGCTACACATTGCTCTTCGGTAGATTTCTGCGCTCTACATTGCTCTACTATACTCTGCTTGTCTATGGGGTGCCAGCAATACTGGTCTCGCCACGACAGGTTGAGGTAGGCTACGTTCGGCTATGTTGCGTTATTTTGGGCCAGGAAT
>NW_016918017.1:10844-18822 GCF_001483705.2 Eufriesea mexicana
AGCTTCGACTTACGTGGTTTACACAGTTTTTCGGTGGTTTTCTGCGATCAACTGTGCTCCAGTATGATCTGGTTGTCTCTCTGGAGGCCAGCAGTAACTGTCCTATCCTAACCTAACCATACGTAACATGATCGAACGTTACATATTTCAAACTAACGTGACGAGACCACTATTGCTGTCCTCCGCAGAGCCAAGCAGGATATACTAGGGCACAGTAGAGCTTAGAAATTAACAGAATAACAGCGTGTACCACGAAAGTCTCATCAATCCAATACGAACCCAATCCAGCACAACGTAGCCAAACGTAACCTGACTCTGACTAACGGGCCGATACCACATTTACTGGCTTCCCGAGATGCCAACAGAGTACAGTCGAGCAACGTAGAGCGCAGAAATGCACCGAACAACAGTGTATAGCTCAAAACCCAAAGATATCCTATCCTAACCTTACCAAACGTAACATGGCCAAACGTTATATACCTGAACCTAACGTGCCGAGGCCACTATTGCTGGCCATCCGCGTGCCGACCAGAGTATAGCAGAGCAACGTAGGGTGCAGAAATCCACCGTAGAGCAGTGTACAGCACAAAAGTCAAAGCTATACCTTCCTAACCTAACCAAACGTAACATAACATATCGTAAAGGGCCGAGACCACTATTGCGGGGCTCCCCAGAGCCATGCAGATCATATTAGAGCTCAGTAGAGCGCAGAAATCCACCGTATTGCGGTGTCTGCCGCAAAAGTCAAAAACATCCTTGACCAAAGTTAACCCAACCGAACCAAACCGCACGTAAACTAACTCAACCAAGCGTGCCACGACCGCCATTGCTGGCCTCCCCACAGACAAGCAGATGCTAGTAGAGCAGCGCGGGGCGCAGGCATCGACCGAATAGCATTGTAAAGCTCAAAAGTCAAAGTTACCCTGAGCAAACCTATCGTAACCTGGCCAAGCCAAATGTAACGCATCTCAAACAAGCGTATTACGAACATTATTCGTGGCATCCCCAGAGGCAAGAACAACTTACTAGAGCACAGTAGAGCTCAGAAATCTAACGAATAGCTGTGCATGGCGCAAAAGTTTTAGCTATATTTCCAAACTTAACCAATCGTAGCATAACCGAACGTAACATAACTAAATGTAACGTGCCGAAACCAATATTGCTGTCCTCCGCAAAGCCAAGAAGAGCACATTATGGCGCAGTAGAGCGCAGCAATCCACTGCATGGCAGTGCATGTACAAAAGACAAAGCTGTCCTATCCTTACATAACATAACCTTACCTAACGCGACGTAGCTCAACCTAACGAGCCGCGACCGCTATTCCTGGCTTCCCCGGAGGAAACCAGAGCGTGATGGATCACAATACGGCGCAGGAGTCAATAGAATTGCAGTGCGCAGCACAAAAGTCGTAGCTACCCCATACAAACCAAACATAACCTAACAGAAGGAAACGTAGTCTAACGTAACGTAACGTGCCGAGACCACTATTCCTGGCTACCCAAGTGCGACGCGGATCACATTAGAGCACAGCAGAGAGTAGAGATGGACCAGACTGCAGTGTATAGCGCACATGCCAAAGCTACCCTCACCTAACATGACCAAACGTAACACAGGCAAACGTAATGTATCCCAAACTGGGGTGACACGACCGCTACTAATAGCGTCACGAGAGCCAACCAGAGTATAGCGCAGCAATGAAGGACGGTGAAATCGAACGAAGAGCAGCGTCTAGAAGAACATTCTAAGCTATCCCAACCAATCCTAACCAAGCCTAGCCTAACCGAACGCAAAATATACCTGACAAACGTGCAACGACCGCTACTGCCGGCCTCCCCAGAGACAAGCAGAACACACTAGAGCAATGTAGAGCACAGAAATCCCCCGAATATCAGTGTATAGCACAAAACTCTGAGCTACCCAATCCTAACGTAGCTAAACGCAACACAACACATGCTACAAGTCGAGACCAATACTGCTGGAATCCCGATAGCCAAGAAGAAAATACTACATCACAGTAGAGCGCACAAAGCTACTGAATATTAGTGTATGACACAAAAGTCAAGGCCATCCTCACCAAACTTAACATAGCGTTGCCCAACCGAACGCAACCTAACACAAACGAACGTGCCAGGGCCGGTATTGCTGGCTTCCCCACAGACAGGCAGGGGCTAGTAGAGCAATGCACAGCGCAGAAATGAACCGTACAGCATTTTCTAGCCCGAATGTCAAAGCCACCCTATCCTAACCCAACCAAACCCAACCTAACCGTGCGCAGCATAACTCAGGCCAACATGCCGAGACCACAATTTCTGGCCTACGCTGGCCCTAGCGGAGAACATTAGATCAGAGTGGAGCGCAAGAATCCACCGAATGGCAGTGTGGAGCACAAAAGTCGAGGGCATCCTGGCATAGCCTGTCCAAGCATAACCTAACCGAACGTTGCCTAACACAAATTAAAGTGCCGAGACCGTAACTGCTGACCTACCCATTGCCAAGGAGAACATGCTAGAGCGCAGAAGAGAGCAGAAATGCACCGAATAGCAGTTTGTAGCATAAATTCTGAGCTATACTATCCTAACATGGAAAACCATAACGCGACCAAACGTAACCTAGCCCAACCTAACGTGCCGCCACATATATTGCTGGCATCCCCAGAGCCCAGCGGAACATATTACAGGAGAGTAGGGCAAGGAAGTCCACCGAATAGCAGTGTATAGCGCAGAGGTCGTAGCTACCTTATACTAACATAGCCAAACGTAACATGATAAGGAAAAAATATCTCAAACTAACGTGCCGAGACCACAATTGCTGGCATCCCCAGAGCCGAACAGAACGTACTAGAGCACAGATGAACGCAGGAATCCATCAAATATCAGTGTATAGCACAAAAGTCAAAGCTACTCTATCCTAACTTAACAAACCCTCACATCACCAAACGTAACATTGCTCAAACCAACAGGCCGAGACAACTGCTGCTGGCATCCACAGGGCCAAGCAGAATGTTGTAGAGAATAGACGAGCGCAGGAAACCGCCGAATAACCGTGTATAGCACGAAAGTCAAAGCTGTCCTAACCGAACAGAGCGTAACCTTAACTAACCAAACGTAACCGAAAACATCCTAACGTGCCGAGACCACAATTTCTGACCTCCCTAGAGACAAGTAGAAGATGTTAGAGTACAGTAGGGAGCCGAAACACTTCGAATAGCAGCACGTAGCAAGGAAGTCAGTGCGACACTGTCCTAATATAACAGAGCGTAGCACAGCCAAACGCACACTAACTCAACCTATCGTGCCGTGACCACTACTGCTGACCACTCCAGAGCCGACCAGCAGAGACTAATTGAGAGGAGAGTTCAGAAATCCAGAGAAACATAGTGTATGGACGAAGGTCATGGCTATCATAATCGAACAATACCTAACCCAACCACGCAAATGTAAAATAATAGTGATCGCGGCAAGTTACGTTTGGTTAGGTTAGGTTATATTATGTTTGGCCAGGTTGCCTTTGTCTTTTGTGCTATGCACAGCATTGCGGTCGTTTCCTACGTTCTACTGTGCTCTAGCATATTCTGCCCGGCTCTGCGGGTGCCAGCAATAGTGGTCTCGGCACGTTAGGTTGGGTTAGGTTTCGGTTGGTTAGGTTAGGGTTGGCTTGATTCGACTTTTATGCTATACACTGCTATTCGGTGCATTTCTGCGCTCTACCGTGCTATAATATGACCTGCTTGGCTCAGGGATGCTAGCTATAGTGGTCTCGGCATGTTAGGTTGTGTTAGGTTACGTTTGGATACGTTAGGCTTGTCTGGGTTGGGTTAGGATAGCTTTGACCTTTCTGCTATACATTGCCACTCTTTGGACTTCTGCGCTCTACTCTCCTTTAATATTTTCTGCTTGGCCTTCGGGAGGCCAGAATATTGGACTCCGCTGGTTAAGTTCATTTAGTCTACACTTGGTTGGGTCAGGTTAGGTCTGGTAAGGAAAGGGAATCCTTGGCGTTCGTGCTATTCGCTGCTATTTGGAGGCTGCCAGCGCTCTACTATTCTCTGGTGCGTCCTGGTTGGCTCTGAGGATTAAACTAGTAGCGGTCTCGGCACATTACGTTAAGTTATGTTACGATTGGTTCTGTTTCGTTTGGATAGGTTAGGATAGGATTGCTTCGACCTCTGTGGTATACGCTGCCATTCTCTGGATGTCTAGGCTTTACATTGCTCTACTCTACTCCGCTCCACTCAGGGGTGGCCATTAATATTGGCCTCGGCACGTTAGGTTTTGTTAGGCTACGTTTGGTAGGGCCATTAATGCGTGTGTTATGTTTGGATAGCTTTCACTTTTCTGCCATACACTGTGATTCCATGGATTTCTGTGCTCCACTCTCCTCTGATATAATCCGCTTGGCTCTGGGGTGGCAAGATATAAGTGTCTAGGCACGTTAGTTTGGGTTAGGTTACGTTCGGTTATGATATGTTTGTATAGGTCAAGCTAGGGTAGCTATGACTTTTGCGATACACACTGCTATTCGGCCGATATATGCACCCTACTGCGCTCTAATATGTCCAGCTTCGCTTTCGGAGGGCTAATACTCTTCTCGGCAGGTTAGTTTGTGTTACGTTACGTTCGCTTGTGTTAGGTTAGGTCTGGTTATGTTAGGATTCTTCGACTTTTCTGGTTTACACTACAATGCGGCGGATTTCTGCGGTTTGCTGTGCTCTAGTATATTCTGCTTGGCTCTGGGGAGGTCAGCAATATCGTTCCACGCATGTTAGGTCGGGTTATGTTACGTTCGGCTGTGTTACGTTTGAATAGGTTAGGCATGGATAGCTTCCACTTTTGTGGCCTACACTGCTTTTCGCTAGATCTCTGCTCTCTGTTTTCCCGATTCTGCTCTGCTTGACTCTGTGGAGGTCAGCCACACTGGTCGTGGCACGATAGGTTTAGTTATATTACGTTTGGTTAGATTAGGTTAGTTTGTGTTAGGTTAGGATATCTTTGACTTTTGTGCTCATCACGGCTTTTCTATTGACTTCTGCACTCTAGTGCCCACTATCACATCCTGCTTGTCTCTAGGGACGCCAGAAATTGTGGTGGCAGCACGGTAGTTTGGGTTACGTTACGTTAGGTGAGGTTTCGCCATGGTGTCTTCGACACTTGCGCTATAAATTGCAATGCAGTGGGTTTCTGCGATCTACTGCGCTCTAGTATGTTCTGCCTGGCCTTGAGGAGGACTGCAATTTTAGTGTCTTCACGTTAGGTTGAGTCAGGTTACGTTTGGTTATGATAGGTTAGATTAAGCTACGTCAGGATATCGTTCGCTTTTGTTATATACACTGCTACTTGGTCGAGTTTTGCGTTCTACTGTGATCTATCATATTCTGCTTTTAAATGGGGACGCCTGCAATACTGGTCGCGGCACATTAGGTTGAGCTATGTTACGTTTGGTTAGGTTAGGTTAGGTTATGTTTGGTCAGGGTATCCTTGACTATTGTGATAAAAACTGGAATGATGTTGATTTCTGATCCCCATCGTGCCCGAGTATATTCTGCTTGGCACTGCGGATGCCAGCAGTAGTAGCCTCAGCACGTTACTTTTAGTTACGCTACGTTTGCTTATGTTACGTTTGGTTAGTTCGGGAAAGGCTAGCTTTGGCGTTTGTGTTATGCACTGCTTTCGGTGGATTTCTGCGTTCTGCTGTTCTCTAATTTGCTCTGGTGGGCTCTGGGCATGCCTGCAATAGTTGTCCCGGCAGGCGAGTTTGAGCTAGGCAGCATTTGGTCAGGCTAGGTTAATTTGTGTCAGGTTAGGACAGCTTTGAATTTTCTGCTATACACTGTCGTTGTGTGGACCCCTGCGCTCTACTCTGCTCTAATATGATCTTTTTGGCGATGGGGAGGACAGCAATATAGGTCTAGAATCGTTTGGTTGGATTAGGGTACGTTTGGCTATGTTACGTTTGGTCAGATTAGGAGGGGGTAGCATGGACTTATGTGCTATATATTGTTCTTCGGTGAACTTCTGCGATGTACGGCCCAGTAGTGTGCTCTGCTTGGCCATGGGGAGGCCAGCAATAGTGGTCCCGGCTAGTTAGTTTGGTTTAGGTTATCTTTGGTTGCATTTCGATTGGTTATGGTAGGAACTTCTGGCTATGACTTCTGCGAAACACAATGCTATTCAGCGGGTTTCTGCACTCCGAAGCGCCCTAATATGTTCAGCTTGGCTCTGGGAGGGCCAGAAAAAGTGGTGTCGGCACGTTACGTTGAGTTAGGCTACACTTGGTTAGATTAGGATAGGACAGGATGGGTTAGGACACCTATGGCTTTTGTGCTATACATTGCAATGCCGTGGATTTCTGCGCTCTGCTGTGCTGCATTGTATTCTGCTTGACTTTGTAGCTGCCAGAAATTGTAGTCTCTGTACGTAAGTTTGAGGAAGGTTACGATTCGTTGGATTAGGCTAGGAAGGTTTGGTTAGGATTTCATTGCCTTTTGTGCTTTACATGTTCTTTCGTAGGATTTCCGCCTTCGGCATTGCTATACTACACTCAAACCGACTCTGCAGATGCGAGCAGTTGTGGTCATGGCAAGATAGGTTGAGTTGTGCAACGTTTGGCTATGTTATGTTCCGTGAGGTTAGAATAGGGTGGCTTAGACTTTTCTGCTCTACCACGCCGTCCTCAGAATTCTGCGCTCAACTGCGTTGTAACATTTTCCGCTTGCTTCTGGGGAAGCCAGCAATAGTGGTCTCGAAACAATAGGTTGTGTTATGTCACGTTTGGTTAGGATAGGAT
Source organism: Eufriesea mexicana (assembly GCF_001483705.2). Lineage (NCBI taxonomy): Eukaryota > Metazoa > Arthropoda > Insecta > Hymenoptera > Apidae > Eufriesea > Eufriesea mexicana. Next base: position 17,628 of record NW_016918017.1, read on the forward strand.
TGGCAAAGCTCGGTCAGGTTGTTTTTGACTTCCGCGATATACACTGCTGCACGGTGGATATCTGCGCTCGACTGTGCTTTAATATATTCTAGTTGGCCCTGGGTATGACAGCATTCGTGGTCTCGGCGCGTTAGGATGAGTTAGGCTACAATCGCTTATGACAGGTTTGGCTATGCCAGGACAGAGTACCGTAACCTCGTGTGCCGTACACTGCTATTCGGTGGACTTCTGATCTCTACTGTGCTCTGCTATATACTGCTTGGATCTGGGGTGTCAAGCAATAGTAGTCGGGGCTCGTCATGTTGAGTTAGGTTACGCTTGGTTTGGTGTAGCTTTGTTTGCGTTTGGTCGTGATATCTTCGGCTCTTGTGTTGTAAACTGCATTTCGGTGGATATCTGCGCTCTACTGCGCTCCAGTGTGTTCTGCTCGGCCCGGATGTGGCGAGTGATAGTGGTGCCCTCAGGTTAGGTTGTGATAGGCTATGTTCGGTTAGGTTATGTTGGCAATGGTTAAGTTTGGATAGCTTTGACCTTTCTGCAATACCCTGCGATTCTTTGGATTTCTGCGTTACACTCTCCCCTAGCTTGCACTGCTTTGCCCTGTGGAGGCCAGGATATGCGGCCGCAGCGCGTTTGGTTGAGTTGGGTTATGTTTTCTAGGCTGGTTTTGTTTGGGTTAGGTACTGATATCTTTATCTTTTGTACTCCAGACAGCAATGGGCTGCATTTCTGCGCTCTACTGTGCTCGAGTATGCTCTGAGCAGCTCCTGGGAGGCCAGAAATGGTGGTTCCGGCACGTTAGGTTGAAATTGACTACGTTTAGATAGGTTACGTTTGCTCTGGTTAGGCTTTGATACCTTCCTCTCTTATGCTGTACACAGCGATTCTACGGATTTCTGCGCTCTACTCCCCTCTATTATGGTCTGCTTGGCTCTGCAGAGTCCAGTAATACCGATCGCGTCACGTTGGTTTGAGATAGATTACGATTGCTTATGCTAGATTACGTTGTGCTTGGTTAGGGTAGCTTCGACTTCTGCGCTCATCACTGCTATTCAATGGACTTATGCGCTCTACTGTGATCTTAGATATTCTGCTTGTCCATGGGGACGTCAGCAATAGCCGTAGCGGCACGACAGGCCAGGTTGTGTTACATTCGGTTAGGTCAGGTTAGGTTAGGTTTGGACAGGATATCCTT
>NW_016918018.1:0-962 GCF_001483705.2 Eufriesea mexicana
TTATATGCCCTATTTGCCTCTGGGGGTGCCAGCAATAGTTGTTGCGGCTCGTTAGGTTTAGTTGGAATACGTTTGCTTAGGTTAGGTTACGTTGCAATAGGTCGGGATAGCATTGACCTTTGTGATACACACCGCTGCTCTATGGACTTCAGCGCTCCACTGTGCGCTACCACACTCTCCTTGCTTCTGCGGACGCCAGGAATAGTGGTAGCGTCAAGTTAGATTAAGTTATGTTACGTCTGGTTAGGAGAGTCTTGGCTATGCTTGGTTGGGATTTCTTCCACTTGTGCGCTATGCACTGCTATTCGTTCGACCTCAGCGCCCTACGTTGGTCGGCTATACTTTGCTCCGCTCTTACGAGGCCAGCAGTGGCGGTCATGGCACACCAGCTTTTGTTACGTTACGTTTATTCAGGTTAGGAGTGAATAGCTATGAATATTGTGCTCTACACTGCTATTGGGTGGATTTCTGCGCTCTGCAGCGCTCTAGTATGATCTCCTGGTCTCTGGGGAGGGTAGCAATAGTGGTCTCGGCACGTTGCGTTGAGTTTGGTTGCGCGAGGTTAGTTTACGTTTGTTCTGGTACGGTTACGATATATCTGGCTATTGTGCTATACACTGCAATTCGGCGGGTTTCGGCGCTTTACTGACCTCTAGTATATTCTGTTCCACTCTGCGGAGGCCAGCAATAGTGTCCGCGGTATGTTAAAATGAATTAGGTAACGTTTGATTGTGTTACGATTGGATAGGTCAGTCCAGGTTGGGCTTGACTTTTGTCCTATTCACTGCTATTCAGTGGTTATCTTCGCTCTGCTGTGCTCTAGGATGTTCTGCTTGGCCCAGGGGAAGCCAGAAGTAATGATCTTGGCACGTCACGTTGAGCTGGGCTGCATTTGGTTAATTTCGGTTAGGTTAGGCAGGCTTGGACATCTGTTACTTTTGTGCTATACACTGCAATGCCGA
>NW_016918019.1:0-601 GCF_001483705.2 Eufriesea mexicana
AGAGAAAGGCAGAGGCTAGTAGAGCAATGCAGAGCGCAGATATGAACCGAATAGCATTGCATAACTCAAAAGTGAAAGCTATCCTAACCAAGCATAACCGAAACTAGCCAAGCCAAACGTAACATAACGCAACCTAACTTATAGAGGCCACTTTTTCTGGCCTCCCTAGAGCGAAGCAGAATATATGATGGCCCGGTAGAGCGCAGAACCCAACCGGACAGCAGTGCATAGCACAAAAGCCGAAGTTATGGTGTCCTAACATGACCAAGCGTAATGTAACCAAACGTAGCCTAACTCATTCTAACGTGCCGAGGGCACCAGTGCTGCCCACTACTGAGCCAAGAAGAGCATATTAGAGGAGAGTAAAGCGCAGAAATCCATAGAATCACAGTGTACACCAGAAGAGTTTCAGCTACCCAAACTTAACCATCAGAGCCGTCAGAACGTAGCCAAACATAGCCTAACTCAACATAAAGTACAGCGACCACTGTTGCTGTACTCCCCAGGGCCAAGCAGAATATACTAGAGCACTGTGGAGGGCAGGAATCGGCAGAACAGCAGTTTATAGCAGAAAAGTCAGAGATATCCTAACGTAATCAGT
>NW_016918020.1:0-960 GCF_001483705.2 Eufriesea mexicana
CTAGGAACACCAGGAACCGTGGTCGCGGCAAGTTAGGTTGTGCTGTGATATGTTTGGTTAGGACAGGCTTGGCTACGTTTGGTTGGGATATATTCGACTTTTGTGCTTTACACTTCCATTCAGTGCCCTTCTACGCTCTACTGCGCGCTAGTATATTCTGCTTGCCTCTGGGGAGGCCAGAAATGGTGGTCTCGGCACGCCAGGCAAAGTGACGTTGTGTTAGGTTATATTATGTTTGGATAAATTAAGATAGGATAACTTTGACTTTCGCGCTATACACTACTATTCGATGAATTTCTACGCTCTGCGTTTCACTACTGTACTCACCTCGACTCTGGGGAGGCCAGTAATAGTGGTCTCGGCCCGTTGGGTTGAGTTAGAATACGTTTGGCTGGGTTTGGTTACGTTGCGTTAGGTCAGTACAGCTCTGACTTTCGTGCTACATACTGCTATTCCACGGGCTTCTGCGCTCCACTGTGCGCTATCACAATCTGCTAGTTTCTGGGGACGCCAGGGACAATGGTCTCGGCAACTTAGGTTGAGATGTGTTACGTTTGCTTGGGATAGGCCTTGCTCTCCTTGGATAGTATAGCTGTGACTTCTGTGCTATAGACTGCCATTTGGTGGCTTTCTGCGCTCTACTGTGTTCTACTATATTCTGCTTGGTCCTGGGGATTCCAGCAACAGATGCCGTGTCTCGGAATGTTGAGATAGGCTTCGTTTGATTATGTTACATTTGTTTGGGTTAGGTTTGTATGACTTTGGCGTTTTTGCTATACGCTGAGGATATAGGGATTTCTGCGCTCTACTCTGCTATAGTATGCTCTACTTGGCGATGAGAAGTGCGGCAATAAAGGTCTCAGCACATTAGGATGGGTCTGGTTACGTTTGGATACTTTACGTTTGGATACTTTACGTTTGGATTAGGCTAGGATAGGGGAGCATCGTCTTTTTGCTATA
>NW_016918021.1:0-221 GCF_001483705.2 Eufriesea mexicana
TCAATAAAATTGAATTTTCCAGCATGATACTATAGAAATGCAACGGCTATAGCAAGCCAATTGGATCTACCCTCCTTATTTATGCAAAATGGTAGCTCACCACGAAATTAGTCGAAACTGCGAATAAAATTGAACTTTCCAGCCAGATTCTATAGCATTGCAGTGGCTATAGCACGCGAATAGAATCTTTCCTCCTTATTTATGCAAGAAAGGTAGCTCAC
>NW_016918021.1:449-885 GCF_001483705.2 Eufriesea mexicana
TTATTTATGCAAGAAAGGTATCTCACCATGATATTAATCAAAAATGTCAATAAAATTGAACTTTCCTGGCAGATTCTAGATCATTGCAATGGCTATATCACGGCAGTAGAATCTTTCCTCCTTATTTATGCAAGAAAGTTAGCTCACCACGATATAAGCCGAAAATGTCAAAAAAATTAAACTTTCCAGCCAGATTCTATAGCATTGCAGTGGCTATAGCACGCGAAAAGCATCTTTCCTCCTTATTTATGCAAGAAAGGTAGCTCACTACGATATTAGTCGAAAATGTCAGTAAAATTGAATTTTCCAGCCAGATTTCAGAGCATTGCAATGTCTATAGCACGCGAATAGAATCTCTCCTCCTTATTTATGTGAGAAAGATAGCTCACCACGATATTAGTCGAAAATGTCAGTAAAGTTGAATTTTCCAGCCAGA
>NW_016918022.1:0-666 GCF_001483705.2 Eufriesea mexicana
ATGGATGGATGGATGGATGGATTTATGGCTGGATATATGTATGTATCGATGGATGTATGGATGGGCGGTTGTATGGCTGGATGGATGTATGGAAGCATGGGTGTATGGATGGATGAATGTATGGATTGATGGACGTCGGGTTGGATGGTTGTATGGATGGACTGAGGTATGGATGGACGGGTGTACGTATGAAAGGATGTACGGATGATTGGATGTATGAATGGATTGAGGTATGGATTGGCGGATGTATGCTTGGATGGATGTCTGGATGAATGTATGTATGGATGCATATATGTATTGGTGTATGGAATGAAGCATGTATGCATGGATGGAGGTATGGAGGATGGATTTGTGGATGTATGGATGTATGAATGAATGGATGTATGGGTGGATGGATGTATGTATGGACGGATGTATGAATGAATGGATGTATGGATGTATGCATGTATGGATGTATGTATGAATGGATGTATGGATTTAAGCTTGCATGGTTGTATGCATGTATGGATGTATGAATGTATGGACGTATGGATGTATGAATGTACGGATGTACGGATGTATGGATTTATCGACGGACGGATGGATGTATGGATGTACGGATGAATGTATGGATGGATGGATGTATGGATGTATGTATGGATATATGTATGGATGTATGTATGGTTG
>NW_016918023.1:0-383 GCF_001483705.2 Eufriesea mexicana
GGTTCTAAAATTCGATTTTATTGACATTTTCGGCTAATATCGTGGTGAGTTAACTTTCTCGCAAATATATGGAGGATAGATGCTAATGGCGTGCTGTAAGCATTGTAATGCTATAGAATCTTCCTGGAATATTCAATTTTATTGTCATTTTCTACTAGCATCGTTGTGAGCTGACTTCCTTCACAAAGTAAGGAGGAAAGATCCTTCCGTAGTGCTATAGCCATTGCAATGCAGTAGAATCTGGATGTAAAATTCAGTTTTATTGACCGTTTCGACTAATATCGTGGTGAGCTAGCTTTCTTGCATATACAAGGAGGAAATATTATATTTTTCACGCTATAACCATTGCAATGCTATAGAATCTGGCTGGAAAGTTCAATTTT
>NW_016918024.1:0-522 GCF_001483705.2 Eufriesea mexicana
ATCCATACATGCAGCCATCCATACATCCATACATACACCTATACAGACATCCATACGTTCATCAATCGACCCATACAACCATCCATCCATTCATCCATCCACCAATCCATCCATCCATCCACACATCCATACATACATCAATACATACATCCATACATTCATCAATACCAACATTCAACCATACGACCATACATCCACACATCCTTATATCCATAAACCCATCCATTCGAACTTCCATCTATCTACACATGCATCCGAACAATCATCCATAGATATATACATCCATACATACATCCATCCATGCATCCATCCATCCATACATCCATACATCCATAAAGGCATCAATTCGTACTTCCATCCATCGATACATCGATCCATCCACAAATCCATACATATATACATCCAAACATTCATTTATCCGAACATCCGTCCGTCCATACCTCAAACCATCCATACATCCATACATCCACACCGCCATCGATCCACACATCCTTCCATCCATACATCCATTCTTTCATACGT
>NW_016918025.1:0-240 GCF_001483705.2 Eufriesea mexicana
TTGGATTGAAGGCGGTAAGCGATCTGCTCACCAAGCTATAACAGGTTATAGATTTTGCATAGATCTATTCTCTGGCATGTAAATGACTGTACTAGCCATAGGATTGAAGGCGTGAGGCGACCTATTCTCCAAGCTATAGCAGATTATATGTTTTTAGTAGACATATTCTCTGGCAAGTAGATGGCTGTACCTGCCATTGGATTGAAGGCGGTAAGCGATCTGCTCACCAAGCTATAACAG
>NW_016918025.1:391-703 GCF_001483705.2 Eufriesea mexicana
GCGTTAGGCGATCTATTCACCAAGCTATAATGGATTATATATTTTGAATAGACCTATTCTCTGGCAAGTAGATGACTCTACTTGCCATTGTATTGAAGGCGTAAAGCCGTCTCTTCACCAAGTTATAACATGTTATAGATTTAGAATAGACCTATTTTCTGGCCAGTGGATGTCTGTAATGTCCATTGTATTGAAGGCGGTTGGCGATCTATTCTCCAAGCTATAACAGAATATAGATTTTGAATAGGCTTATCATCTGGCAAGTAGATGACTGTACTTGCCATTGGATTGATGGCGGTAGGCGATCTACTC
>NW_016918026.1:0-667 GCF_001483705.2 Eufriesea mexicana
TAACGTGACGGGACAACAGTTGCTGGCCACCCCGGAGCCAAGCATAACAGATTAGAGCACAGTCGAGCGCAGAAATCCACCGCACATTATTGCATAGCACAAATGTAAAAGCCGTCCTATCCTAACCAGGCCAACGTAACATTACCAAAGTATCCGGGCTCATCATATCGTCTCGAGAACACTATTGATACCCTGCCCAGAGCAAAGCAGAACATATTGGAGCAGACATACTAGTGCAGAAATCCATGTAACCGCAGAGCGTAGCGCAATATTCGAAAGTACCCTATGCTAATATAACCAAACGTAACATAGCCCAACGCAGCATAGCTCTACCTAATGTGCCGGGACAACCACTGATTGCCTCTTCAGAGCCACGCGGTATATACTTGGGCAAAGTAGAGCACAATAACCCACTACACTGCAGCTTATAGCCCAACAGTCAATGAAACCCTAAACTAACCAAACCAAACGTAACACAACCAGCCTATCTCAACCTAACATTCCTAGACCATTATAGCTAGACTCTGCACCGACATGTTACAGGAAGGCAGAGAGCAAAGTTCCATTAAATGGCAGTGTATAGCACAAAATACAAAGATATCCGAAAGTAACCTATTCAAACCTAACCTAACCAAATATAACAAAGAAGAATCTAACGCGCCGCGGC
>NW_016918027.1:0-538 GCF_001483705.2 Eufriesea mexicana
AGTGCGCAGAGATTCAACGCGTTGCAGTGCATGGCACAAAAATGGAAGACACCCTATCCTAACGTGCCATAACCTAATCAATGCAAGCGAAGCCTAACACGACCAAACACGACGAGACCACTATTGCCGGAATCAGCAGAGAGAAGCTGAATGTTCTAGAGCACAGAAGGTCGCAGAAATCCACCGAATAGCAGTGAATTGCACAGAAGTTGAAATAGCCTCCCCAAACCTAGCCAAACGTAACATATCCAAACGCAACATAGATCAATCTAACCTGACGAGACTAGTGTAGCTGTTCTACAGAGAGACAAGCAAAATGTACCAGAGCACAGTAGAGCACAGAAATCCACCGCACCGCAGTGAATAGCGCAAAAGTCAAATACAATCTTAACCTATACAAACGTAGTGTAACTAAATATGACGTGACGAGACAAATATTGCTGGCCTCCCCAGAGCCAAGCAGGGCATATTGGAACACATTAGAGCGCAGAAATCGACCGAAAGGCAGGGTATAGCATAAAAGTCGAAGTAGCATATC